>NC_051161.1:58726795-58906795 GCF_013339745.2 Dermacentor silvarum
GCATCATTGTTTCGTAGCGTCTGTAATTGCGAGTATCAATAGTTTATCAGGTGATGCTTCTTCATGACACTGTGTGCACTGTAATGAATACCACGAGAAATAAAAATAGAAATGCACGTTATGTTTTGCTGTAAATGGTGTGACTATGAGGAGATTGATGGAGAACATACCTCCGCTATCTGTGTTTTACAGCAAGAACATATGATTATGAAGATTATAATAATAAAGAAAATGCTGCTGGCCACCACACAATCTTTAATAAACATCTGGCTGCTATCTCTGCCACTTCTCGCTACACAAGTGCGGGATACACTTTGCAGTATTTAGGCTTTTGGGGAGTTCTCTATTCACTGAAATGATTGGAAGGTCTAACCACATATTTCATTTGAAGCTAAGTTGAAGCTCAATTCACAAACAGGGCGTAAAAAATGCACTACTGTACACTTCGTCATACGACACCACTTGCCCCCAAGAATTATTGAACCTTGTTCGACTAAAGAGTCTAACGTTGTTCACCTTTTGCTACAGTTGAATATAGATAGACCACTGTCTAAGTGTTTCGTGCATTGTAAATGTGTGCTTGTCAAACCTTCCTAGTTAATTAAAAAAAATGTTGTTTCTGGAGAAAGTTTAAGGCAATCCATAATACTTGATTGTCGTTCATACAAGCGGTAATAGCTGATCGAGTAGCAGAAACGGCAAAGACAGGAATGAGACAATATCAGGCAGGAATATATGCATGAGAAGCTTGAACCACCAAACAAGGACAACGAAAAGGATAAGAACAATGACATGAATAAGAACAGCGATGTCAACACCGACACGAACATACTGAATAAGCACATGGACAACAATAATAGCACTGTCGAAAAATGCGAAAAAACACTGACGTCTACGATGGGCTCAGTGGCGTACAATAACTGCGGCAAAATTACTTGCAGCTGATCTTGAAGTATATGTGATACTTTCTAAATAAAACAATCGTGCTGGAGTGCTCAAAACTTCCGTCATGTGACATGCACTATTTCTGCGAGAAGTATGGTCCATTGCCACTTTGTGTAGTAGATTTTTCGTCACTACAATCTTGTATGTATTTTATGTTATGAACAGTGTCCCATTTACCGATGCGCTTTATTTACTGTTTTTTTTTCGCGTAATCTACAGCATTTCGTTATTTTTTTTTTTTTTTGCTGTTACGTCAGCGATGCTAAAGTATAAAATTTGCTCGGACTGAAACTCTCGCTTAGCTCCAACATTTAACGTGCATTCATTGTGCGTGCTGCTATTACGACAAAGAAAAGAAAGACTGGTAGTAATTGGATGGTAAAAGCCATATGCATGATCATTCATTTTTATACTGATGGATACTCTATGACTGCAACATTGTATCGGAAAATACGCATACGTTGTTCTGGTGTAGCGATTCTAGGCACGCGATTAAACTTGGCGCACTTTTCCGCCGTCAATCCCGTGGCGGGAGGCAGCGCCGCCTTTTGACGTTCAATAGAAGTTATGCAGCAGATGACGATTCGCAGAAGCTGGGGCGCGGAACTCCAAAAGTGTTCGCGAGGCACCCACGTATGCGGCTTTCGCAGCCGGTTCCATTAGGTTACAGAAAATGAATAATTCGGGGAAATATGGAACTAGCCTCTCAGTGTCCTACCAGTACAGTCGACGAGGCCCCATTCGATGACGGGCCCTACATGGATTTGCCTAAGCTCGTTTATTAACTGCAACAAAAATGGGTAGTTATGCTACTAAACATGCGCTACCGCAAAATCGTAGGTAAAAACTAAGACCTAAACGAGAGAGAAATGCGAAAAGAAAGAGCAATGAAAAAACTTTCACACTGGCTGCAGTGAAAAAAAACAAATTCTACACACAGTAAACCTAATTATAACAAAATCACTGAGCCTGAAAATGGAGTTCGTTATAAGCGATGTTTCAGTAAACGCAGAGCGGGTCTAAAAAATCATATATTAACGGGGGAAGTGCTCTTAAACTTTCCGGGATGCAGCGCATTGAAACAAAGCTGCGCTAGAAAGGGGCGACATCGATAACAGCGATATTTTGATGACACCCACCAACAGGCGCATCATCTGTCGGTTATGATCACGTGGTTCAGCCATGTTCCCGAGGATCTACTGCTACCTGGGCGAGCAGCCTGCGCAGTGCTCTTCACGTGTTAGGTGGAGTCCGGCCCCACTCTTAGAATAATCCGCCATGATTCGGTATGCAAGGACTGAAGTCGAAGGCACGTAGAACAATGAAAAAGCCGATTTCGCTGTAAAAAAATGTGTTTACTGTGGTAAGAATGTAGCACGAAGTTGGCAGTCTATGCATAATCATGCGTCATGAAGAGCCAGCACAAGTAGTTTTGAGTCATGCAGTAGAGTTCACAGAAAAATGCAAGTCACTGACGAGAGGAAACCACCACAACGGTAAATGGGGTTTAAAGAAGTGCGGGTGTGATTAAAAAAAAGATATGACGCCACTTGTATAGCAGTATATTAAATAAATACTGATGAGGTCGCTCTCCACAAGGACATTGCGAAGAAAATTTTTTATTATTATTTAGCGGAGAGGATGACACTGCTATGATCACCCACTACTCTTCTAACTGCAAACAAAACAGTGAAAAACACTGTGAAAAACACTTGGTACAGTCAAATGTCACGAACATTTGCGAAGTTCCACGCTCAAATAAACGAAGACACAGAAGAAGGTTAAATGACATTAAATGACCCACGCAGTTCCCCAGAGAATGAAAGCAAACAATTGCGTCCGAAAACACGCGCAGACATTGACAGTTTTGCAAGCTAGTCGGTTCACGTCTCTGTGCTTATAGGGACAGAACCAGGGGTCCAAGCTCTTCAGTTACCCTAAGGATCGCCTATCTCAGGCCCCGAGATGAACGCAAGAGTGTCCCTTGCGCGAAGTGCGCTCAAACTTTGCTGTATTGGTGAAGAACGATTTTTGCGGTTACATAGTTTCTTGAGGCTCATTTATCATCGCTGTATTGTTCTGAAACACTAATTGGCCTAAATGCCTCTACGATGGAATCTATGCTATGAAGTTGTGTTTGAAACATTACAAAAACATTTCTCTAGAATAATAAAAGATAATTACCCACGATGAGTGCCGCATATGTATTATCTAGATTTAGCAACTGGCGCACTCGAAAGTGTGTAGATTTATTTTATGCGCAGGAAACTAAGCGGTGATACGATCATTTGTGAAAAAAATTATAAAACGAAAATCCAAAGCACGTGTGAATCTATGCGAAGCAAAACTCTAGTGAAGCGGTTCGTTAAACGTTATACAACTAAAGGCGATCCGTACTGTTATGTTTGACGTAGGCGCAGCGACTTCACAAGGACTCGGTGACGTCACGAGGAACCAGGTTATGTATTATGTTTGTCGAAGGAAAAACGGTAACAGAGGTGTTAGCACAGAGAAGCAGGACAAAAATATAAATACGGGATGTTTTTCTTTATCGGTAACAGAATTCTTAAAACTCACCCGTGGCACGTAGCACAATTCAACTTCATGAGCAAAACCACTCTCAGAGGTGGAAATTATTTGCACAATAAACCAAATGAATATTTAATTAATTAGTCAAGTTTCACTAATTACCTTTTAAACGAATTGCCTTAGGGTACATATTGCAATTTATAAATTGTAGCCGAGTACTTCGAGAGTTATATCCACTTGGAAAAAATTCTCAGGATGCACACCAGGTTCGAGATGCGCGTTCCCAAACTACGCGACGAAATGCATTGCAATGACAGTCATTTTTGAGCTTCGATGCATAAAAAGGCGTTTATTAAAATAGTAAGCGGAACCACAGTGAATTCTTGCCGCCAGTTTGATAGCGCTTATCTCAAAGCTGGTGCGAGTTTCGAAATTTGTTCAAACTGGATGGGCCTTGTGAAATCACTGGCTACAATTCGTATATTGCAATGTGTGTGCTAAAGTAATTAGTTAAAAATGTATTGGTGAAATTTTGGTGATAAGTAAATTAAGCATTTTGATTTCCAGTGTTAGTAATGTCTGCCTCTTCGACTAACCCAGCTGAACGAGTAGATTTGTGCTAGATGCCACAGACATTAAAAATATATAAATATACCTAGTATATTCAGGAATATATACCCCTTTGTATAGCACATACCAATTCCGTATGAGTGGCGAAAAATGGCGAATACCTAGTGACAGACGCAGCGTCCAAAGAATGGAGTAGGCTAATTACAAGAACTTTAGGAAATTAACTCACATATGCCTGAACTAATACAACTTAAAATTTTCAAAATATTTCTCGATGAAAAGCCTTTCAGAGGCTTTGGAATGCAGTACCGGCAGTTCTTAATACACAGTTTTTTTGTAAATGCCGGTTTTGAGTAGTCTTACATATTGTGCACTAAGCAAATGCACTCCTTATTCGGTGCCAACCAAAATTTAGCAACTTTCTCCTGAACTCTGAGGTCACATTTCTAACAACGAATGCTAGTTTCCTCATTGCAGTGGGAATAAACTGTTTGGTTGTCTTGCGGAGTCACAATCTGGTGTAATCGGCCAAGTCAATTTTGAGTTTTCGAGAAATAATGTTGGCTCTATGCGTGCGATTACTTATAGATATAAGCATCCTGGTGTATGGCTGCTCTAGGCCTTTGAAATGGAGCGGGTCAGTTTTATCACTCGCTACCCGGTAGTGCTCGAAGGCACTGTTGGCACACGCATCAAGAAGGTATGTAATAAGCGAATGAAATCGCTTGGTGCTCACATGGCAGTGTAGTATAAGGTAATGGTTTGGTGAATCCTCTCTACTCGATCCGTGTTAGCTTATATCTGGAAATTATAAAAGCTTCCACATTTGATTACCTTCGAGTTGGTATCTATCTATTTACCTTGAACAGGCTCATTGGTTTAACACCGTAAGCGTTGCACAAGACTGCAACAGTGCTGTGGCACTTGCAGTTATAAACGATTCCCTCAGAATTTCAATATATTAGGTAATGGAAAGCTCGCTGCCATAATTTGAAAGTTACTTCGACAGAGTTGACTTACAGTTAAAGTACTAGGCCAAGCTTTGCGATGCCGTGATAATGGCAATGATAATCAAAGTCAGTGACTGACTTTGCATTTGTTGGTGCTTGCATTTTGTTCCTTATGAACATGTGATCACAATGTCGGCAACAAACAATGAAATTTGAATAGATTCTGGCAACTTTTGCTGCCGTGAGATGACGCCCTGCTCAAAGTCCGAAAATCCACGATGTTGCAGCTGTCTTTACGCGGAAACGCCTAATTACACACGTAACAAAGTTTGCAGAGACAAGAGCTATGAAATTATGAACACAGGATGGTAATTTCAAGCTTCTGTATAAAAATGTCAATACTTACTGCTAACGAAAGAGGAGCACTACGTGTAGGACACTAGGTATATATGAGTTAAGGAAGTTCAAAGAAGCCGTTGAATATAATGTGTCATTCTATTAAGAAGTCTGAGTGCTTTAGAGATACCTATCATACTTGCACGTTTTATGAAATTATTTATCCTTTCATTACGCAAAACAGATGTTCGCTCACGGGCACTCGTTTATAGGTCAACATTCCGTGCTATATGAACTGGAACATCTGGCGGCTCAAGGATAATGTAGACAAATATAGCGAACTCAGGAAAATCAGGCAAGCTGTTGCGTAACATACGCACATCGGTTAAGAGGTCCTTGTGCTTTAAAGATTCGTCTCAGCCAGCATTACATGTACGGAATTTATGTCGTGATTTATTGTTTTATTACGCAAAACATAATAAGTGCGCCCCATGGCAGTACTTTATCGGTAAGCATACATGGACTTTATGTGGGCCAGCTTAACTGGCGAGACTGCCCCAAAGGGTGGCGAAAGTCGGCATACTTGGCAAAAAATAAGCGCTTCGCTTTAATAAAATACTTTACTGTTCTAGAAACCTTGCGCGGGTAGCACGGAGCACGAAGTAAATGACAAAGATAATTAAACAGGCTGCAGGGCATCAACAAAGTCTGGGTAAATCGTAGAATAATCACTGTAATATGCACGATTCACTCAGTGGGTGAATGATTACAACGCCCTATTTCCCTCTTGTGATTTTAGCATGACACTACCGAACGTTGCGTTCAAGTGCAAAATGGAACGGCGTGTCTCACGCTAGATCACATGTTGACATTGAAAACGCACCGACACATGCCTCATTTTACCCTTCCAGCTTATCCTAGCTCGCGAAAATAAAAAAAAATAAAGAAAATAAGAGCCAAGCCAATCCATGCAAGTGCCCAGCATCGAGATGTCATCCGACCGCATACTACCAAAAAAATATGGTGAGGCATTAAAAGAATGTAAAAGAAAATCCTTGCCTGTGCCACCGAGGTATAACAGGCTGACCACATACTACACTAGCAAGCACAACGACATTCTTGTGCAGAGTTTTCTGTGGCCATTTCTATGGCGATGACGCGAAATAGGCGGCCAATCGCAGCCGCCGCGGCCGCTTGAGCGATAACAACGAAGTGCACGTTATTAGGCGCGCAATCCCTGTGTCGGCCACATTAAAAAAGAATAAAAAAGAAGAAAAAGAAGAAAAAGAAAGAAAAGAAAGATCATTCTTTGGAGAGCTCGCACGAATCAGCTGCGTAACATTTTCTGGTGGAGGTGCTGGCTACGTGATGCGATAGCTGGAACGTACCCCAAACTCAAGCCATGAGAGCAGTTCGACGGAGCTTACCCCTGTACACGTGCAAACCAACCATCGTCCTCAGGAGCTCCAACCATAGCCCATTCTGCAATGTGAACGGGTCAGGACTAGGAATCCGCCGCCTTCTTTCACGCTTAACATGCCGGCGCAGTTCGTCTTCAAACATCCCCCGCCTAATTCTTTACACGGAGATGTTTTTGGGAACGCACGACCCACTATGAGCGGGTCGCCGATTTCTACCGATGGACCCAGGAGCGCAAGCTGCGCAATGTCTACTTCGGTCTCGAGAAATCTGAAAAGACGTGATTGCAGAACTATAAGACTAAAATGACTTCAGGGGGGGGGGGGGGGGGGGATTTCGTCAGGGGCTCGTCGCCGCCTGTGCCAGCTCAGTCAGGATAGAGGGAGCAGAGTTGGCAGCCTACATTGCATCAATAAATCAGTTTCTTGCACACGTGTGCAGCGCTAATGTTAACATGGTCTGTCTAAATTATTTCCAGGTTCCCTACGGTTAAGAAAACTCACGGTAAATTTTACTGTCATGGAAAACTTACCACTGCCCGAGAAGGCAAGTGCAGTGCAACCCTTCAAAGTTTCTAAATTTTTCTTTTACTTAGGTAACGTTTTGCACGTATTGCACGTAAAAAAAAAGATAGGTGTATTTTTATTCTTTGTTTTCAAAGAAAGCAGTGAAAGACAGGTTTTTTTCACAATACATAAACGTATTCAATGCTGTTTTCTCAACTCCATCGTGCCAGCAAAACAAATGTAAGCCGCAGAATAATATATACAGGAGTGGCCAAACTCTGTAGTATAGGCGGTGGGATGAGCCGACGCCTGTGACTCATTCACAGCGGAATCAGATACGAACCAACAGGCCTCATCCTTGGAGATATTGGTACATAGATTGTACATTGTGCATTGCCCATTTTTCAAGTGTGACACCGCGTACCAAACTCAACCACTAGTCAATTTAAGGAAATTGTGCGCAGCTATTTTGAGCACAGTGAAAGTACAGGCAAAGCATGGTCATTACTTAGAGACTGTTTTGTAAGCCATGACACAAACATTCTTGTTTACATAAATTACAGCTACTGAAACATAATTTTTTCATTTGTTAAGATGCTAGTCTATAGTTCACTTTCAAGCCGTTTTACTTTATTATTTATTTATTTCGATACTGCTAAAGGCCTCTAGGAAACCAAAGAAGGAGTGGTACATGTACATTAGCAAGTACAAAGCTAACCCACGTTGTCAGTTCAATGGGAAAACTGCATCAAAAATACAAGTATAAGGTAAAAAGCAGACATTGCAACAAACCTGAAGAAAGAACGCAGGCGCATACGGCAGTTATCAAACCAGCAAAAAGAATAATAAAAAAGAAAACATAGAAACATGATACGTATATCCCCAAAAGTGACGAAAATAAATGCAAACTGCTACATAAAACTAGACACAACTGTAGTTTTTAACTTGTTCGAGCTTGATTGAAAGAAACGAACTTGTTTACGCAACCGATCAACCTTCCTGTCATTTCAGTTATGTCATTGTACGGGTACCTTTATTAATTCACGCTGGCTTGGCTTCTATTTTCGATCGAGGTTCTAGTATAGTTCCGAGTCTTCCTCCTGTAACTAGTTGATTAGGGCTGTTAGTGCATAAAGGATCCGGCTGCGGGCACCCGCGGCTTTCCTCATGGTTGGCATTGGCAAGAAAACTACCAGCTTTATTTCTTTTTCTTATAGTTGTTTCTCCCTGGACCTATAATATATAGAAGGAAATTCGATGTTATGAAATACAAGAAGTTACTTTTCCTTTCTTTCTTTTGTTCTTGGCGATAGTTCGCCTTGCTTAGACCTTGCCCACAGCAAACGAAAGGTCGTGCGGCGGGCCTGTACCTGTAAGCGTTGTACTGAGGAAGTTAGTGCGAATAATAGTTGACCGGTTACGAAATAAATGAATAACCGGCTTTTCAAACAGTTCCAGATGTACGCAATTTGTTTGATAAGATGATCGCACAAAGGGCAAAACTTTATCTATAGCACTTCGCCAACGTTCTCAGCTTCAAGAAATGTCTTGCGGTTTTCCACGTGACCTCCCAGGTTAAGCCTGCGTGCAATATGGCTGCCTGTACGTAGGGAAAAAAAAGAATAGTCAAGGAAAAAAAGAAAATAGTCACGAAGAGATGCGCCACCAAGGAACATCGTTGGAAAAGTACAAAAATGAGCAGAGAAGCGGGCAGGCAGAAATTCCTCGTTAGCCAATTTGGCCACAAGTCAAGGTGGTGGTACTGCTGCTGCTATACAGGTGGGGTTAGACTATTGGCAAACTGAGCCTGAAATTTCTACTCCTGAGTGCCTCTTTCCATGTCACGAGTATGTGTCACCATGAGGCGACCAATTCAAGCTCTCGCATGAATATAAGTGGAATGTGCAGCACTTCCTTGCGCGCCATCCGTGGCACTTTGGGAGCATTAACTGTATCGTGTGTTCGTGAGGATATTCTCTTCTTATCATGCTGCACAGAAGCCTCTTCCTTTGAGAATAAACGCGATTGCAGAACTAGATGCAATGAGAGAGGCTGCGCCCCTGCGACTTAAGCCAGTTCACTTGTTTTTCAAACGTGCGGGTGTCGGCGTCCTCGACATAATAAAGCGGTCTTCAATAATCAAAAGAGTGAACGTCATTTGACAATATGCTTGCCCGTGCGTTACGTCCTCGACACATTGTTAAAGGCTAATGCGCCACCCTAATGTCCACTTCCGGTTCTTCCCTTTCCTTTCACGAATGAACATGACAGAGAAACAATCAAAATAAGTGGCCGAGAAAATAGCAGACGCGGGAGTTCCTCTTCGATTATACTCTGCCGAAAAAAAAAATACGCGTACGACTGCACACTGGTACACCCATTAGGTTACTGGGGCGGTTTCCTGCCGACGGGTGGCGGCTGGATCGGTTTTCGCACTGAACGTTGAGCTACGACGATCGCTATTTGTGGGTCAACGCTGTTTGTCGCTGCGTTCACGCGACAAGTACAACGGAAGTGAGAGTCGCAAAAGTGCGCTCTCTCTTGCCACCCAAGTCCTGGCCGCGATCTGACACGTGGTGCCGCTACCTCCATCTCCAGGTGGGAAGCCCTTCTAGCCAGAACTTCGGTGTCGAGGCCGCACAACGCTTCGACGCGCGTCGGCGGCTGAGAGTGAAGCAGAGAATGGGAGGGGGCATATGTATCGTTCCCTCCGCCCACTCATTCTGTGGCACATGTTCCCACCAGTTGAGGCAAACCATTGATCAGAGTGGGTAACGTGTTGTAATGATGCGCCCTGTTTTGGCGCTACCGCTACCAACTGACGCGGCAGGATTTCCCCGCGACGGTTAGTGCCAAACCAAACCAGGCCGACCGCGTTGCAAAAGCTTTAAGGCTGACTGCTTGCCGTTCTCTGAGCCATTTGTCTTCACCGAGAAGCTTGAAGCACAAGCGGGAAGTGCGAAAACAACTGCTGCATACTCCGTGCGCTCACTTCACGTAAGTGGCTCCTGTAATTGCCATGTGCCCAGGAAAATAACTTTGTACCGCTACACACGTCCGTGGTTTGCGTACAATGTTTCAGTCTATGCCACCAGATATTTATTTATTCCCCGTCAGTAAAATGTCGCGCTAAACGTATACCACCTGCTTTGACTTTGTTGCGTTCCGTGCCGTTATTATTTTGTCACGTCATTAATTCTCTTGCTAGAACAGGTGCGTTTGCAAAGGTTTACTATTGAATGCCCCGTCCATTGCTGATATGCCGCACTAACAATTGATGTAGACATTTTTTTTGTTTAAGAAAATCTACTCGCCGTGGTTTCTCAGTGGCTATGGTGCTGGGCTGCTGAGCACGAGGTTGCGGGATCGAATTCCCGCCGCATTTCGGTTGGGGCGAAATGCGAAAACATCGGTGTGCTTAGACTTAGGTGCACGTTAAAGAACCCCAGGTGGTCCAAATTTCCGGAGTCCCCTACTACGGCGTGCCTCATAATCAGATCGTGGTTTTGGCACGTAAAGCCCTATAACTAAATTTTAAAGGCAATTCGAGTTCTTGATCTGTTCTTGTTGTCCCGAAAACACAATTTCTAGTATATTGCCGCGTCTGTAGCGCGGCAAAGACGACGACGATAACACGATATATCGGCATTTGTGAAAAACATAAAGAGCAAGAAGAAGAATAAGCAGTGACTAGCGCACGGTGGTGGTGGTGGTGGTGGTGATGATGTTGAAGCAGGCGGGGTTAGCCTGGCATACATAGCCGGCAATTGTTCCGCCTGATCCTCCTTCGAGTTGAGATCAGGGGTGTGTCACCAAGTGTCGATGAGCCCCGTGTCTCGCAGGAAGGCTATCAGCAGTCGTTGCGCTCTCTTCCTGGTTGTCGCAGGTCCTCCGGGGAAAACGACGTCTTCAAAGGTCCTGTGCGTAAGACCACTCTTTTGTAGGCTGTCGACCATCGCTTTTCTTTCTTTGTCAAACTGCGGGCATATCCAAATGTAATGTTCGATGTCACCAATGTCACCACAGAAAGCACAGAATGGGGAAGCGCGAAGCCCAGTCTTGAATAACCAAGCTGTGGTGTACGCGGAGTCGGTCCTGATGCGGCATAAAAGCGTCGCTTCTTCGTGGGTAAATCCATGAGTCACACAGGCTTCGTGGGGATTCTTGTGGATCTCCCTAAAGTGAAGGCGGATTGCACCCTTAGGGTTCTGAAAAGCTTTTGGAGCTTTCACTTTTGGGACACATGTCAGCGCTAGGCGTGCAAGGGCGTCAGCTTTCTCGTTTCCAACAATTCCTACGTGTGATGGTATCCACTGGAATCTTATATTAAATCCTTTGCTTGTTAGATCGTTAATCAGTGCCAGAGATTGCTAGCTAATTGCTAATACAGTGCCAGAGATTGCTAGCTAATTGCTAATACCATGCAAAGCCGTCCGTTCTTGTTACTGTTCCTGCTTACAAGTTCACTTGTCCCTCGAGTTTCGTGACGCCGCAACAATATCAAGACGATTTCGTTCGCGTGTTGCGCTTTGGCGGGGCTGTAAGTGAATCTGTGTGTGGATGTAATGTTGCCAGCTAGCCGCAATTTTGTGATTATTGTGTAATGATCGTAGCCCGAACACGCGGACCCCAAACATAAGCGAGCTTAATGCTCATTCAAAGGAGCGAAAGCATTCAGACTTCATGCGATATAAAGCCAACTGAGTCCGTTGAAGTGCTCTAAAATCGTTAGTAGCAATTGTGGCTGTACAAAAGGTGCACTAACTTAGCTCAATACCCCTGAACTAAAGATGGGGATATATGCAAGTAATTGAAGCCGAAAAGACTCGCGTTGTGGTAAATATGACAAACAGCGCCGTTCCACCCTTTCATTTGAATTTATGGAAAAGGCGAATGTTACCTGTGTGGGAAATTGCAATGTTCAAAAAATAATTAAAGAGATTCACTTATTTCCTTTTAGTTATCAACTTTAAGCACATGTTGCAATCGCGATATTAAAGTCAATCAGTAGTGAAGTCATGTCTGCTTAGACAACTTTCGAGTTATACTTTCTTAAAATGTGCTGCTAAATACATTGTCGTTTCAGTTGAGTTTTCTAGAAGCATCCGTCTAGCATTTACGAATAATCTTAAGTGTGGCGCTAATCAATCTTTTAGAACGTTTCCGGGACGATTATCTCGAGATTCGTGCAAATATTAAAATTTATTCTCAGCAGACAAGACTCAATTAGCTGCTCAGCTTGAGTTTTGCAACTCTAAAGTGAATAATTAAACATTTATGAATATTGACACGTATACATGTTTATCTTTCACCGGTGGCCGCTTTCCACCGACTAACAAATCTTAAACGTTATCGCTCGGCGCAGGACACGACTGTATCGGAAGTTTCTAGAACGTTATCGATGCTTCTTTCCGTTGCCTGTTTTCACCGACGCTTATGTTATCTGATTGTATGACCGACGCGAATTGTCTAGAACTTTCTGGAAGACCCGCGGGCATCAGGGATTAATCTGGAACCTTCGATGACTCAGGTATAAAAGCCGACGCGTTTCGCCGCTGAGCAGATTTCGACGACCGACGACTGTGTTCGCCGCTTTCGTTGTGCTTCGAGTGTAGCTTGCTTTTGTGGGTACAGGTTCGCCCAATAAAGAATCAGTTTCGTCATACACAGTTTTACGACTGTTTACTTCAGCGTCACTACTACGTGACAATATATTTGATTAGCCGGGTGGACATTTGCTGTTTGTGGTGCGAGGAATGTCCGCGTTTTCAGGTAATTGAACTGAAAATGCCGAATGATGCTTTTAAGCAGTTTTTGAGATATTGCATGCCTAGCGCTGTAAGATACTACCTAATGCACTCGAAGCAGTAATATCTGTATGTCCCAAGTTTTGAAAGAATTATAAACTTCAAGCATTACACTATAACTTACAATGCATACTTAATCAGCATAAGCAGGTAATAAATTTCACGTTCAAAGATCTAGGATTATAATTTGTAAACATAGAGTAACAGCATTGTTGTTTATCAACTAGGTTCTATCCTGCTGTACTATTTCTCACTTGAGCTTTTGTAGCTTGTCAATTTCTTGTTCGTAGTTTGGAAGCTATACTTAGGCATGTCTTTTGTCTTGCCAACTGTCTTGTAAATGTTTTACGGCTCCGCCAAGTTATTAATAATAGTTCTTACCAGGTAAAGCATTGCAAAAGGTTTCTCTCTTTTTAGAAAATTATTCAGACTGAAATAATTTTAACTGCCGGATATGCTTCGTGGAAAATTGAAAAATGTTCGAATTAAAGTGAGATCTAGATACGGTATGATTTGTTGAGCCGTACGCTGGATTTCTTTCTTGGCTAAATTTACCTTGTTTCTCTGCTGTAAAGTGCGAATTGAAGTAAAAGATGTGAATATTAGCAGCTCCATTTAAGCCCGTGCGAGATGACATTCAGCTAATGCTTCCGTGCATCTCGCTTCTTTGACGTATGGTTGTCCAACAGTTTTTGCATGCGAAGCAGCACATAAACTTTTGGTTAGCTCTTCCGGAAAGTTTCGTGAACTAAAGACAGGGGGAAAACACACACACACACACACACACACACACACACACACACACACACACACACACACACACACACACACACACACACACACACACACACACACACACACACACACACACACACACACACACACACACACACACACACACACACACACACACACACACACACACACACACACACACACACACACACACACACACACACACACACACACACACAAAGCCGCCACACCGCAAATACTTATATTGAAGGAGAAAGAAGGCTCGCACAAAATACCTTATGTTGCCGACATCCCAGCATTTCGGAGAATTAACGCTTCGCTGAGCATGAGTGCATTATAATGTACGAGTACATACTTACGACTACGTTTCTATGAACACAAGACTGCGCCGCACTTACCAGCCAATTACAGCCAAAATACCGGATGCGAGGGAACTTAGACGCCAAAATGGACCCATCGTACGACTACACTTTGCAGACGGACGATAGTGCAGCGTTTGGTTCCTTTGGAGGCTTGGACAGGACAGGGTTTCTTCTAAACGAAATGCGAAGTATTGAATTCTGCGCTCTATATTGGTATTTGCAAATGTTTAACCAGACACCGAAGTATCAAGTAGTAGTACAGTCGTAGTCAATATATCTATTTTATTAGTGAAAAGGCACCGAGGAATTATAACTGTCTTACGTTTCGGCGGATCGCTTAACTGTCTCGTGGCCACAGAGAAGATGCAGGTGACAGTATGAATGGAGGAAAGAAATGGAGATTAAAGTTACAATGTGGGCCATCAGCGCAGACAAAGTAGGCGAGATAGACATTGATTGTGCGGAACTTATCACCCGGATTTTGATGCAAATAAACCATCCACGCAAGCGAACAAATGAACAAGGCACTGAGTAAATGTGCCTCGGGGGCAAAGAAAATCCCCTATGTCAGCTGCGGACCTTCCGCTCAACTCAAACACTTTGTTTAAACTGGGTCTCTGCCAGGGCCTGAAAGGGAGGGAGATAGCAACGTAACCGTTAACGTGATTTTGGACGCGGACATCTAATCAGGGCAAAATGATTAAGGCAAGTGACTGGACATTCACAATAAGCGTGCCGAATGAACATGAGGTAATGTATATGTGATTTTGGCCATAATCTTCTTAACGTTTCTTGAAATGTGAAAGACTGGCAAAGCTGTAGAACTAGCAAAAAAAAAGCTTTACCGTATAAAACTTGTTCTGCGATAATGGGGCAGTTGTCACCACAGAGAAAGATTTCATGAGGCCGTTCTTTGTCACCTAAAAATAAACCCCACTAGTCTAACCCACAGTTACCTTTTAAAAAGCCGGAGCCAATACGCTCGCACTGGGATGAGTTTTTATCTGTACTACACAGCTTATTAACATGAACGGGATAGCTAAATAGAGATAACAATATTTTAATGTTTTTTACGAACACGGAACTTAATTTCATTAAGAGATTTTGTTGAGTGACGATCCTCTTGTCCCCCTTAAAATATTTCGATGACTTATATTCAAAAGATTTTCATATACTACATATAGTATTAGGGTTTCTTATAGAGAAAGCCTTCAAAAACTTCAGTACATTTTTGCTTCGATGCACTTACTCGGCTATACAGGCCGACTTCATTCTATTTTAGTTAACTACAGAGCTGCTAATAGCGAACAGGCCCACTACACTAAAAGAAAAAAAGAAGGAAGAAAATCAATTCAATCAATTTTTTTGAGAGTCATGCACCCAGTTCAAAAGAAGTCCACTCGCGACGAGTTCTTCATTTTTAAATTTATTTACATAAGTACCTTCAGCGTCACAGGGGCATTATTGCAGGGGGGGGGGGGGGGGGGGCATTTTGTAGCGAAATGAAAAACGTAAGCAAAAATTGAGCTGATTCCCAATAGTAGACAGCAAGGTATAAACGCAACATGCAAAAAAAAAAAAGAAAAGAGAAAGAAAAAACCGTAGCAACCGGCTGACAGGCGTATTCACATCACTGAAAAGAAAATGATGGTTTACCGCCCGAAGCGCAATTACGACAGATTCGACGACAAAAACGACTGAAGCTCAGGGCACGTTTTGCATTAAACATTATTCTCAGGAAACTTATTTCAGTGCGTTGAAGTAGGTGGGAAAAATGATTTGCGGAAAACAGTGCGACAGCTTGTTTCAAGAACTTTTAAGACACGATCCCATCGTAAAAAAATGAAATGGCGTGGGAAAATGTACAAGTTCTTGTTTATACCTGTGCGACCAGAGTAAATTCAGAAAAAAATATATAATTTCGCGTTTGCCAGCCAAGTTTTTCTTTAATTAACGTTATACTGCCATGGACGTCGTAATTTCCTGAAACAAACCTGGCAGCATGGTTTTGAACGCGTTCAAGTTTGCTTATAAGAGGTTTGAGGGTCCCAAACCGCGCAAGTGTACTCGAGTATTGTGCTAACATTACTGTTGTAAAGCTGCTCAGTTTACACTTTTGGGGGCTCTATGAAAATCACGTCTAATCATATTGAGTATTCGTGATGACTTTAAGGTGAGATATTCAACATGCGTATTCCAGGTCAAATTTTCTGAAAAGTAGACCCTAAGATATTTATAATGTTCAAACCATTCAAGAGGCAGTCCATCCAAATTATAAACGGATCTCACAGGGAGACTTTTACGGGCGAAAGAGACGAGTTGACACTTTTCACTGTTTAAAGACATGCCAAACTTCGAGCAGCAACCTTGAATTGTGTTTAAATCACTTGGTAGGAAGCTAATATCATGATCATTTTGTATAGCTCTATAAATTACGCAATCGTCTCCATATAATCGCACTTTGTACTGAAGGCCTTGCACAGTATCATTAACATAAACTAAACAAAAACAACCGCTCCAAAACAGACCCTTGGGGTACGCCAGAAGTTACGGTGACTTCAGTTGATTTAGCTGCGTTGATCAAGACATGCTGCGTTTGCCCAGTCAAATAATTTTTGATCCAATCGACTATAGCATGTTGAATGCGGAGCCACGATAATTGATTTAACAGCAAGGTACAAGGAACGGTTTCATAGGCCTTTCGGAAGTCCAGATATAAACAGTCTGCCTGGTAACATAAGTCGAAAGAGTAAAAGAGATCATGGCAGAATTATACCAATTGAGTCGTGCATGACAAGCCAGGCCTGAATCCATGTTGGTAAATTGAAAAAGAACTATTGCTTTGAAGGTGATTCGTTTCAGCACCTAATGCTAAAAAGAGTTCGCGGAACCAAAAATGCTTTCTAACATGGCGATTGTGGGCACGCGATGGCCTTCGTTCCGTTCACTGCTGTTCGTCGCACTTTCTCGTATAGCTGACGTCCGTACCATATCCCACGTTTGTGGAGGCCGTCAGTCTGCTGTGTCCATGTCTCCTGGTCTATGTCCTGGTCTACTTAGTTGGTTCTTGTACGTCTCAATAACCACATCTTGATAATATTTGGACGCACAAGTACGTTTGGCACCGAACTCCAAGAAGAGACGAATAAGTAATTTTCTGTGTTTCTTAAATATATATTTCAGAATGAAGACAGTATTGCTAGCTTTCTGCCTTGGGGTGTTTGCCTTCACTACATTGTCGAACATGACAGCAGCCTACAAAGTGACCCATGTTGAAATAGGTAAGTTGAAATCAGGAAATCTCAGTGGCTCATAGTTTTTGTGCATGTAGGCATGGCACGGGTGATTAGCCCTTCTATGTTTTCGTGAGCCCACAATAGACTGTGCATGTTGTAATTTTTAATAGTGAGACCAACAGAGTTTAATTAAAACAAGGTAGCGAATAACGTGAACGCTGTTTTACGCGTACCTTAAATCAATGATAATTAAGGAAAGATGGTAATGATACCTTCTCATTGCATACATTGTATACCTTTTACAGACATTGTTTCCACACAGAGTAGCTTTCTCGTCCTTTCCTTACACTGGCTATCCTCCATGTCTTTCCCTCCCGCTTTCCTTTTTTTTTTAACTAGAGACGCCGCACTTAGTAGCAGTTATACGTGTACAATAGATTCACGCGGACACTTGAAGGTTGCCTTGAATTTAGGAGTTATTACGCAGAAGTATAAAAATTATCTCCTCATAAAGCCTGGTTAGATAGCTTAATCTTATTATTGTCATTTGTAGAGCTGCTTGGCGCAGTAAGAAAAACAACTTCACAGAGTAACGACAAACAAACTAGCTGCGTGTACAGATTCGGCGGGAGTGGTGAATTGAATGAAAACACTCGCATTTTTGTAGGCCTTGGATGTCCACAGTCACTGCTGAATTGTTCGCAAACATGCCGAAGCACTTATGGTCATCAAGGTGGACATTGCATTGGGCCGCTCAACACCGTCTGCACCTGTACCTGAACGGGCTTCAAAAGGTTTAATTATGCTGCCTTACCCTTCTTGTTCACATTTTATTGCTTGGAGCACAAGATGCCCGAGTGAAAATTTTCGCTCATCATGGTAACAGATTGTACCCGTTGTAATGACGCGGGTACCTCGACGCATTGTACCATTAAAAATACGCAATTTCTTTTTATGGTACATCGTTGGTATGTTTTTGATAAGTTATCATATCTTCGTGATCACTTTATTATGAATAAAGTTTGATTGTTGCAAGTTGCTTTTATCGTTTCACAGATTTTTGAGTCGAGTTCTTGTTATTCTCGTGTGATATATGTCCGCATTCGTGAGAAATTGTTGCATTTATCGCACTGTATAGGGAGCGTCAAGGTGAGTTGGATCAAATCAGCTGCAAGTCGTGGGTTTTCTCGCCCTACTCGCAAGGTGCTTGCAGGGTCATTCCGACTTCCGATTCGACTCGCTGAAGTCGAGTTCATGTGAACGAGCTTATCGATACGCGTCACTCACCAGCGTGTAGTGCGAGAAGAAGGTTCGCTCCCTGGCGATGAAGTAAGATAGCGTCTGGATGGGAACGTGCAGCAGGTACGCACCGAACGAGAGCCGGCTCAGCGGTAGCAGACCTTCCCATGACAGAAAGCGGCTTAGCGGGCCTGGAAATTTCAGAGAATGGTGACCAAATGAAATACATGCGCGTATAGTTTAGCATGAAGCAATTACCTTAAGACACATTCGACTGCTCGTTTCCTAACACTGTTGCAAACCTTTCAAAGGAAGTTTATAACGAAACAACTAAGCGTCATTTCGACAATAATCAAGCTCGCATAGTGTCAACAAAGCCGAAATTAGCGCACCAGAGTTCTTTGTGTGTGTAATACAACTTCGTTCGTGTTTTACACCACTGTCAGAGCACTTATCATAGCGCTCTGAAACGACTAGGCCAATGCGCTCGCGTTAAAATTGAGTTAAAATTTCGGGGCGGTATTTACAAAGCTGTGGATACGCTGAACAGGTTGAAGAAACCAGGCCGCGCAGCCAATTACAAAGAGTATTATTCCGTCATTATTCGTTTTATCATTCATTTCGTCGTACGCCCTTACTGTTCACCTTACACACATGAATATTAGTAATGTTTTCATAGCTCTGTAGTGCATCTACATTGCCTGTAATAAAACAAGGTTAGCACCAATTAGGGTAGCTAACCAAGTGCCAGTGGATAAGGATCCATATTCATGCAACGTGTCTTACGTAAGCACGCTTCATCATTGTTTGGGGCTGAGACACTTGTGACTCATGCAATCGGAGAGAGAGAGAGAAAGATACAAGCTTTATTGATATGCTGGATATCTTAGTCTGGCTGATCGGCTCAGGCGGCGAGACCACAAGAGGCTGTGGCCGCGAATGGCGCTTATAGGTAGAAGTTTTATGAAAAGCGGCTCAAGGTGGCTGCATCATTGCAAGGATTTTCACGCAATACTTTGCTTCAGATAAAGCGAAGGACAACGTCTATCAACGCCGCTGTATACTGTAGCTACAGAAAAAAATGGTAGCCCCTCCCCTGTCGAGGAAATGGGGGTGAGCGAAGCTTGTCGTGTGTTTCTTCGGTGTTCCTCCGAACGAATTGCACTGACGAATACCACCTTGTGCTCGAACCACAACCGATCACACGCATTGCAGCTAGCTGCGAAGTTCCGGTTGAGAAAATCGCGTTGAAACCTGGCCGTCGCACTGGGGAAGTTGGGGCTAGCGTTGCCAAGCTTGCACCACCGTTGTCGGGTTCCCGGAGCGCAAGACGACGCTGACGTTTGGCTTCCACATCGTGCTCCCGCAACTCGGGGCCGGCGGCTCTTCGCTGACGTTTGGCCTCAACATCGCGCTCCCTCAACTGAGGGTCCGCGGCTCTTCGCTGACGTTTCGCCTGGGCTTCGGAAGCCCTCACACTAGAATCAGCAAGTCGACAATGAGCCCTTTCCCGAGCGCGTTCATTCTGGATGGATTCCCATAAAATAGCTTCAAAATTAGATCTGTCCGTCCCGTAAGACAATGAATGGCTCATACCCACTTAAGCAATGGCTCTTCGGAAGCCATGGGAGCCGCTCTTCATCAATGGTTTTATTTATTTATTGTACCCTCAAGGCCGATGCATTACAGAGGGGAGTGGCAAAAAAAAAAGTTACTTTGAAAATATACACTTACACATGGAGTTATATAATGTACCAATACAAAAACAATACTATAATTAACAAATCAAATCAATTCAAATCACCGAACTATAAAACAATGTAAAATGACAAGATGATACAGGTAAGCACAAGCACACGAAGAAACAACGATAAATAACATGAGGTAAAGAACTATTTAGTTACTGTTGCTAGTTAAAACATTCTTGAAACGTTGATGGTCTGTAATTTCGGCAGTAGTGGTAGGAAGATGGTTCCACTCCTCACAAGTCCTGGGAAAAAATGAATACTGAAAAGTAGAAGTCCTACAAAAAGGAACGGCTACTTTATGTCGGAGGTGGGGAGGAAAGATGAAATCATCGTGTAGTGAACGATGGTGAAATATGCCGTGAAAAAGACAGAAGCGATGAATCTTACGGCGAGATGGAAGATGGGCCCCCATCTTCTTTTCCCGCCAAGTTACGCGACACTGAGCGCCGATACAGTACTTTCGGAAAGGTGCTCCTCGCTGTATACCTTGCAGTGAATCATTTCAGGTACTTCCTTGAAGGGCGACAATTTATCATTCTTACCATTACCGATCACAAACCACTTGTTTCGGCTTTAAGTTCTGCATTGCCACCAATACTCCTAGAGAGCTCAGGCATCTTGCTTTCATTGCCGAATTCACGGCACACATACGCTACGTCAAAGGCAGCCTTAACAGGGAAGCGGACGCTCTCAGTCGTATTAGCATCAACGGCACGACAAGTCCTATCCACCTTTACTTGTCATCACTCGCGGCGGCATAATCATCCGACGATGAACTTCCACGACTCCGATCTTCTACATCCCTCTGCTTGGAGAAAGTCAACTTCCGCGACCACGACCTCACGCTCTGGTGCGACATTTCACCCAACTGTCATCAACATCATCAGTCTGTATTTATGTCCACTGCAGGACGAAGGCCTCTCCCTGTGATCTCCAACTACCCTTGTCATGCGCTAGCGTATTCCAACTTGCGCCTGCAAATTTCCTAACTTCATCATCCGATCTGATTTTCTGCCGACCTCGACTGCGCTTCCCTTCTCTTGGTATCCATTCTGTAACCCTAATGGTCCACCGGTTATCCATCCTACGCATTACATGGCCTGCCGAGCTCCATTTCTTCCGCTTAATGTCAACTAGAATATCGGCTATCCCCGTTTGTTCTCTGATCCACACCGCTCTCTTCAGTCTTTCAACGTTAGGCCTAACATTTTTCATTACATCGCTCTTTGTGCGGTCCTTAACTTGTTCTCGAGCTTCTCTGTTAACCTCCAAGTTTCTGCCCCATATGTTGGCACCGGTAGAATGCAATTATTGTACACTTTTCGTTTCAACGACAATGGTAAGCTCCCAGTCAGGATTTGGCAATGCCTGCCGTAGGCACTCCAACCCAATTTTATTCTTCTGTAAATTTCTTTCTCATGATCAGGGTCCCCTGTGAGTAATTGACCTATATAAACGTACTCCTTTACAGACTCTAGAGGCTGACTGGTGATCTGAATTCTTGTTCCCTTGCCAGGCTATTGAACATGATCTTTGTCTTCTGCATATTAATCTTCAACCCCACTCTTACACTTTCCCTGGTTAAGGTCCTCAATTCATTTGCTGTAATTTGTCCCCGTTGTTGCTGAATAGGACAATGTCATCTGCAAACCGTAGGTTGCTGAGATATTCACCGTTGATCCTCACTCCTAAGCCTTCCCAGTCTAAGAGCTTGAATACTCCTTCTAAGAATGCAGTGAATATGATTGGAGAGATTGTGTCTCCTTGCCTGGCACCTTTCTTGATAGGTAACTTTCTACTTTTCTTGTGGAGAACCAAGGTAGCTGTGGAATCCTTGTAGATATTTGCTAAGATATTCACGTATGCCTCCTGTACTCCTTGATTACGCAATGCCTCTATGACTGCTGGTATCTCTACTGAATCAAATGCCTTTTCATAATCTATGAAAGCCATATAGAGAGGCTGATTGTACTCCGTAGATTTCTCGATTACCTGATTGATGACATGGATATGATCCATCGTGGAATATCCCTTCCTGAAGCCAGCCTGTTCTCTTGGTTGGCTGAAGTTAAGTGTTGCCCTGATTCTATTGGAAATTATCTTGGTGAATTTTTTATACAATACTGAAAGCAAGCTAATGGGTCTATAATTCTTCAATTCTTTAACGTCTCCCTTCTTATGGATTAGTATAATGTTAGCGTTCTTCCAGCTCTCTGGTGAGGCATTGCGTATAAAGGGCCGCAAGCTTTTCAAGCATGATATCTCCTCCATCTTTGATTAAATCTACTGTTATTCCATCTTCTCCAGCCGCTTTTCCCCTGGTCATGTCTTTCAAGGCCCTTCTAACTTCATCGCTAGTTATAGAATGAGCTTCTGTATCCGGTTCATCACTATTTCGAATGGAAGTAGCCCGGCTGTTTTGGGAACTGTATAGGTCAGTATAGAATTCTTCCGCTGCTTATACTATGTCATCTAAATTGCTGATGATATTACCGTGCTTATCTTTCAGTGCATACATCTTGCCTTGTCCTATGCCGAGCTTTCTTCTTACTGGTTTCATGCTGCGTCCATATTTTACGGCTTCCTCAATCTTTCCCACGTTATAATTTCGGATATCCCTTACTTTCTTCTTGTTGATTAGTTTCAACAGTTCAGCGAATTCTACCTGATCTCTCGAGTTTGACACTTTCATGTTTTACCGTTTCTTTATTAAGTGCTTTGTTACTCAGGAGAGCTTACCTACTGGTTGCCCTTGGTGACTTACCTCCCACTTCAATTGCTGCTTCCTAGATAAGCCTAGTTACGGTTTCATTCATTACCTTTATGTTGTTTTCATCTTCCTGTTCTAAAGCTGCATATTCGTTTGCGAGCACCAGC
Source organism: Dermacentor silvarum (assembly GCF_013339745.2). Classification (NCBI taxonomy): domain Eukaryota; kingdom Metazoa; phylum Arthropoda; class Arachnida; order Ixodida; family Ixodidae; genus Dermacentor; species Dermacentor silvarum. Next base: position 58,750,076 of record NC_051161.1, read on the forward strand.
TTGAATTGGCCTGCTTTTTACCCTTACTGCGTCTAGGTTGACTAATTTTATTCTTCCTCTCCTCAAATTTAGAGAAATCCTAGACCTCACAAACCTATGGTCACGACACTTTACCCTATCTAACACTTCTCCATCCTGCACTATGCTGGGATCGCCAGTAAGTATGAAATCTATTTCATTCGTTGTTTCTGCATAAAGGTATTCATTATTCGGTGCCTATCCCTTTCCGCGAATTGTATCAACATCTCTCCTCCAGTGTTCCTAGAGCCGATGCCGTAGTTGCCAATTGCTTGCTCACCAGCCTGCCTTTCCCCCCTACTTTTGCATCGAAGTCTCCTGCGACTACAGGATAATACTGTGTTTCCACCTTTCTCATTGCTACTTCAACATCTTCATAAAACTCTTCTATTTCATCATCGTGACAGGAGGCTGGGGCGTAGGCTTGTACTACCTTCATTCTACACCTCCTATACAGCTTTATTACGACGACTGCTACCTTCTCAGTAATGCTGTAGAATTCATCCATGTTGCCCGCTATGTGCGTATGGACGAGAAATCCTACTCCAAATTCTCTCTTATCTGGAAGACTTTGTAGCAGAGGACGTGGGCGTTAGTCAGCACTGTATAAGCATCACCAGTTCTAATCTCACTAAGGCCAATAATATCCCAGACAATACCTGATAATTATTCAAATAGCCCTGCTAAGCTAGCCTCGCTCGATATGGTGCGCGTGTTGAACGTTGCCAGGTTCAGTTTCCAGTGGCGGTCTGTCCGGACCCTAAGATTCTTAACACCCTCTGCCGCGTCGCAGGTCTGATCACCGCCTTGGTCAGGTGCTCCGCAGCCGCTGGGGACTGAGGGCCATTGGTTAACTGTAGGAGTCATGAGGGAGGTAGTAGCCGAATACTGCACCGGGGAGGTCAATTCCTGTTCTGGTGAGGGAGTGACTTTGTTGAAGTTTAGTGGGTCTTCCTAATTTGGTTGCACCTGGACTAGTATAGCCCCACTAGCTTTCGGCAATATTTTTTTTGCCGGTCAGGCGTCACTCTATGCCTGAAAATGTAGTGGACTGGAGCCGGATTCGAACTTACGACCTTCAGATTAGAAGCAGGGTGTTCTACCTCCGCTCCACGCCACCACCTATACCCCAGGCTGGATATAATGCACAAGGTTAACCCTTGCTGCCCATGAAGTCGGAAGTAAAATGAAAACAGAGAGGGCAGGAAAGATTGAAACAGAAAGACGAAGATTGGATAGACGGACAGGAAAAGGCAACTACTGATTTCCCCTGGGTAGGTCAGTCCGGGGGTGCCGTCTACGTGAAGCGGAGGCCAAAGAGGTGTGTTGCCTCCACCGAGGGGCCATAAAGGTCCAAACACCCGGTATTGACTCAACCCCCAGTATCTCCCTTTCCCAAGATACGGCTAAGCCACGCACGGCTACACGCGGGAGGGTCCCACCCTCATGTGCTCGGGTACATGGTGTCGCAAAACACCAAACGCCTGCTCACGCAGACGCCCCTGCGGGGTGCGCACTTCTGGAAATGTTTAGTTTGACCTTGAGTGGTGTTATTTTTTTTTCCATGACGGGCACGATCGAGAATAGGCGTAGTGGTCTCCGTCACAGTTAGCACAGTGCACATTTCTGAAGAATGGTCGTTGGATGCACACGTTGCACAGGTAGTCGCCCTCGGCAGCTTTGCGACCCGCGCCCAAAACGCTGACACTTGAAGCATTGGCGCGGATTGGGAATGCACGGTCGCACACGGAGCTTACAACATGCGGTCTCGATGGAGTCTGGAAGGTTTCTTGTTCAAAACGTAATGATTACATATTTGGTGGTAATATCCTTGTCGTCACGCGATACCTTAATTCATTGTACCTTTACTATGTTCTGGTCTTGCCGTCCATCCAACAGCTCGCTTTCACAAAGTTGATGAAGGTCATCATCAGAGATGACACCATATAATGTGTTCACTGACCACTGAGGGCCCACTGAGACAGGAAAGTCACCAAACGCAACCAGTTTCGACAGTTTATTGTATTGAAGCTTAACCCGCACTTCCAATCTTAGTCACCTTGCAAACTGAACCAATTGCTTCTATCAGACAATTTGCAACAACAAATGGGGATATCGTACGGACAGTCTTGGTTTCGTGCTGGCTATGTATTACGTGGTACTTGGGAAATGTTTCTTTTCGTTTCATAATTAAGTTGAACGTTTTATCCGTGTGCCCACTCTTCAGGGATGATGCAGCGTTCTATTCGTACGCGTGCTCTGGCACAGGAGCTGAAGGAAAACAGGGTTACCCGCATTTATTTTCAATCTCTTCTTCGTCGTGCTGTTTTTGATACACTGCACTCAATCTGCCATCCAGGCGTATACATGCCACGCAACTCCTTAACACCGAACGTTACGTCTGGCCACGCATACGTGCTGATATACGCGACTGGGTCCCCACTTGTACAGCGTGTCAACGTATCAAGGGCAACGACACACCAAGACTCCCTTGCGAAAGTTCCCTCTCCCCGATGCACATTTCGACACCATTAATTTGAACATCGTTGGACTTTTGCCACCATGCCGTGGTTATACGCATTTTCCTGCATGTACTGATAGGTACACAGGGTGGCCTGAAGCTGCTCCAATGCCTTACATAACGGCGGAGACAGTTGCTCATACTTTTCTGTCTACTTGGATTAGCCGTTTTGGTGTGCTATCAACGGTGACCACTGATCGCAGCAGCGAGGCTGAGTCGGCACTTTTCAGATATGTAACATCCCTTGTGGGGTTTGCGCGCATTCGCACAATTGCTTACCATCCCGCATCTAACGGCATCCCAGAGAGACTACATAGTCACTTGAAAGCAGCACTGGCAGCTCAGCTTCATGCTGAGGGTTGGGTATCGCACCTTCCAATCGTGCTGCTCGGCCTTCGATCAACATTCCGACCAGAACTCGCCTGCTCTGTAGCTGAGATGGTTTATGGCTGCACCCTGACCTCGTCAACCCAGTATCTACGCCGAAAGTTTCGGATCCATCTTCTTTCGTCCAGCGTCTACAGATTTTCATGCAAAACTTGCATCCATCGCCTACCTCTGCCCACACAAATAAGCACGACGTTTTTCTACCCTCAAACCTGCAAACATCCTCACACATTTTTTTCCGTGTTGGCATGCCTCGTTGCTCTTTTCAGCCCCGCTATGACGGTCCTTTCCCAGTCATCAAACGTTCTGAACACCATTTCACAATCCTGCGCAACAGGCGTTAAGACACTGTCACTATCGCAAGGATCAAACCGGAGCTCATTATCAACTCCTCCGTCTGACCGCTTCTCCAAGTGTGACCATGGCCACTTGTCCGCAGGGGGGATCTGTTGATGATGATGGTGGTCTCACACTATGGCTCATACCCACTCTGGGTGATTGGCCAAGAATTGTCTGACTGAACTTTTACTTATAGTTTTGGAGTTCTACGCATTCGATTCTGTGGCAAACTTTTCTTCTTATTCTGGCGCGTCACCGGTTTAGCATGAGCGATTAGTGGGAGACGGCTGAGTGAGGTGTAGAAGAGGAAGTGAAACGATGGAGCAGATCAAATGAAGGGACGTACAAATAAAGCCACAGTGTTCTTAACAGTGCTTGGTGGTTCCACACGTGAAAAACACTGGCTACAACCAAATGTCACCAACATTTACGAAGTTCATCGCTCAAATAAATGAAGAGAGAGAAGTGAGTTATATGACATTAAAGGACCCACACAGTTCCTAATACCGCTGCCGTTCGCGACGCGCCCATAATGGCAGGCGTTACTAGATTAAAGGAAGCCTCGAGCTCGCTCATTGCCGCCGTTGCCCCGGTTGCTGGGGCTGCCGGGGACCTTCTCCGTCGGCGTCGCCGCCACTGGGAGGCGGCCCTGAAAAATTCGGAGATTGAAAACCAGCTCTGGGCCGTCCGGCAAGCCGAAGATGCCGCCCGAGTCCAAGGACTTCGAACCGACACCTGAGGCCACTAAAAGCAAAGTGCCGGCTCTTTAAATAAAGTTTATTTCTTCTTATTCTTCCCTAGAGAAATGAAGGCGCACAAGAGCGTCCGAAAACACGCGCAGAAGTTGACAGTTTTGCAGCACAGACAAGACGGTTCACTTTTCCGTGCTTATAGGGGCAGAGCCAGGGATCCTAGCTCTTCATTCACCCGTAAGGGCCGCCTAATTAAGGCGCCGAGATGAACGCGAGGGTGTCTCCTGCGCGAAATGCGCCCAAACAGTTTTGGTGGCGAACGATTTTGCGGATACGGAAAGTTTCTCGACACTAATTTATCATCCCAGTACTGTTCTGTAACAATAATTGGCCTAAATTTCTCTACGATGCAATCTATAATACGAAGTTGTATTCGAAACATTAGAAAATATTTATCGAGAATAATAATAAAAAACAGTAATAACCCACGATGAGCGCCGCATAAGCATCATGTAGATAAGGCGACAGGCGCACTCAAAAGTGTGTAGAATTTATATGCGCAGGAAACTAAGCCCTGATGCGATCATTTGTGAAAAATTTTAACTTTTTCAGACGCCACTTTATTCCGTTGAGTGAGAACTTGCTTTCATCTTGCATCTTCGTAATCATAGAAAGTGTACAGCTGCAGAAAAGATTGGGAATTTTCGATTGTTTTTGCGTTTGGTCAAGTTTACAGAATGTCGACTCCACGCGAGAGCTCACTACAGGAACATCAAATATGAGAACATAAACAGTTTCGTGTTTTGAAAAGCTTGAAAAGCACTTATCCAGCCGCTTGAAAATTATGCCTGGTGCATGACATTGGGAAAAACTAATTGAGAAGAAACGCGCTACATAGAACATATTGACACCGAGTAAAAACACCCAACCGTCTACCTTCTCACTCATTTTGCTAAAACATTCTGCACACGTTATTCAAAATTGAAGCACAATTCCCATAATAAGTGTTTCAAGATGTATGCGACACACTTTAAATATCGCTATACTTTCCTCAGTGATTTTGCTGTTGATGCACTCTCGCTGTACACAATTGTGAGCACATCGTCTGAAAGCGTTAAACGCAGATCCAGAGCACATGTTGGAATCTACGTGATCAAAACTCTCGTGAAGTGTTTCACTAAACGTTATACAACTAAATGCGATGCGTACTGCTATGCTTAACGCGGGCGAAGCGATGACACGAGGACTCGGTGACGTCACGAGGAACCAGGCGATGTATTATGTTTGTCGGAGGAAGAGTGGCAACAGAAGTGTTAGCACAGAGAAGTATACGACACAAATCTAAACAGGTTGTCATTTTTTCTTTATCGTTGAGAGAAATTTTTAAAACTCAACCGTGGCACATAGCACAATTAAACTTATTGAGCTAGATTACTCTCAGAGGTGTGCATTATTTGCTTAATAAATAAAAATAAATATTTAAGTAATTCACAAAGCTTCACTAATTAACTTTTAAACGAATCGCTTTACAATACATATCGCAAGTTTACGAATTGTAGCTGAGGGCTTCGAAAGGTCAATTTTACGGCCATAGAAAGCTTACCACTGGCAGCAGAGGCAAGTGCACTGCAGCCCTTCAAAAGTTTATTAAAATTTTCATTTACTTTGGTGAAGTTTTCCACGTACGTAGTGCGCTCATTAAAAGAAACAGATGCAATTTTATTACTTGCTTTCAATGAAAGCAATGAAAAAAATGCGTTCCGAGAAATGCAGATATTTCACAATACATAAAAGTATTCGATGCTATTTTCTGAACTCTATCGAGACAGTGAAACAAATGTAAGCAGCAGAATAATATATACAGCAGTGGCCAAGCTCGGTAGTAGGCGGTGAGATGAGCAGAAGCGTGAAGGAAATTGAGCAGGGATAGTGCTTGGAGATATTGGTACAAATTTGTTGGGCGACTAAGCTCGGGCTTCGGCGTCTGAGAAATAAAAACAACATAGATTGTACGTTGCGCGTTGCCCAATTTCAATCGTGACATCGAATAGCAATTCAGACCCTAGACAATTTCACGAAAAGTGCGCAGGTTTATTGAGATTAAAATTATAAAAATAAGGTCAAAGTACAAGTAAAGCATGGTCATCACTAATAGACTGTTTTAGGCCATGAAACAAAAATTCTTGTTTACATAAATTACAGCCACTAAAACGGAAAGTTTCGTTTGTTATGATGCTAGTATATAGCAGACTTTCAAGTGTTTTAATTTATTATTTATTTGGCCTTTTGGCAACCAAGGCAGGTTTCTACACGTACATGAACAATTCCGTAAAGTTGAGACGCAACCAAGGACGGAAAAAAGCTTCAGGACAGGAAAGAGCGTGTATAATCATGCCTTGGTTAGTACACCAGGCAGGACTTTCCCGTCCTGAAGCTTTTTTTCCGTCCTTGGTTGCGTTTAGCATTACGGACTAAGATGAACCAACTAGCCCAGCAACAAGTATTGGTACATGAACAAGTACAGAGTTAACACAAGTCAGTTCAATAGGAAAAGTGCACTAAAAGTACAAGAATAAGGTAAAAAGAACACATTGGAACAAATCTGAAGAAAGATCGCAGGCACAAGGGGCAGTTTATCAAACTAGCAAAGAGAAAAAAAAAGAGAAATGCAAACAAACATAGAAACGTGATATAGATATCCCCAGAACTTGTTGGAACTTAATTGAAAGAAACGAATTTGTTTACACAGCCGATCAACCTTCCCGTCATATCAGTTTTGTCGTTGTACTGCTACTTATAGTTCTTCAGACAGGCTTCTATTTTCGATCAAGGTTCTAGCGGTTCCGAGTGTGCCTCCTGTTACTAGGTGATTAGGGTTGTTAGTGCAATAGGGATCCAACTACCGGCAGCCTAACCTTCCCTCATGGTACAGTTGGCATTGGTGAGAAAACTAAAGGCTTAATTTTTTTTATAGTGGTCTCTCACTGAACCTATAACACATAGAAGGAAATTCGATGTTCAGAAATACAAGAAGTGGCTATTCCTTTCTTACCGCTTTTTTTTTTTTTTGGGGGGGGGGGGGGGCGCTCGCCTTGCCTAGCAGTTGCACGCAGGACGTGAAACATCGTGCGGCGGGTCTGTACCTGTAGGCGCGTTGTACGAGGAAGTTGGTGCGAATAGTAGCTCATGGGCTGCGAAAAAAAAATTGAATAATCGCTTTTAAAACAGCCCTAGGTGTTCGCGACTTGTTTTAAAAGACGATTGCACAAAGGGAAACACTTGACCCCTAGAGCACTTCGCAAACGCTCTCAGCTTAAAGAAATGTCGTCTGGTTTTCCACGTGAACGCCCCCACGTTAAACGTGCGTGCAATATGGCTACTTGCACGTGGGACAAGAGAATAGTCACCAAGAGATGTGCCAGCAAAAAACATCGTTGGAAAAGTACAAAAGTGACCAGCGACGAATGGAAAACGTACGTCAGAGGAAAGCGGGAGAAAACAGAGAAATATGGCGTGGATTTTACGTGCTATACTCAGGAAGCTCAGAGGGCGCTATACTCAAGCTGCTAACCGGGACAACACGGGGATGCGGCGGCGCTGTCGTCACTTTCGCGGCTGGTAAACAAAGCTTTTGGTAAGGTGTAATGGCGGGAATATTCTCTGAGGAAAAGAATAAATACGCTCGAACGCGTTTTCAAGATTTACAAGTCAAGGATTGTTGTTCGAAGTCGTCTGCTCTGCTTGCCTACAATATGCACCTTTGTTTACAAACATGCATCTTTTACGTGTCAGACATCACCAGGCCTGGCAGCATGAACTCCGTCAGCTGGTATTGCTGGTATATTTATATACGGGCCCATACCAGCAATGCCAGCTGACGGAGTTCATGCTGCTAGGGTGATGTCTGACACGTAAATCGTTGTCTTGACGTCATTTCGCTAAGCTGTACGTTGTTCTAGTGCAAGATACGAGTATGCTGACGTCAAGGACAGGGAGAGTATAAATGCGCTTGATATGTGGGATTGAACTCTTATTATAACCGATAGAATATGAGGTTTTAAGAAAGCAATGCTGGCCGAGTTTGATGCTCAGAATGAAGAGCTCATCAGCAGATAACCGGACAGTAAGAAAGCCGTCGTAAGACAATTTGGCAAATACGGTCAAGGTGGTGGCGATCATGTTGTCCTTCAGGCGGAGTTAGCCTGCCGGAAGACTCAGCCTGAAATTTGTACTCCTGATCGCCGCTCTCTGTGTCACGAATTTGTGTCACCATGTGGCGATCAATTCAAACTCTGTCATGAATGTAAGTAGAATGTGCAGCACTTCCTTGCACGCCATCCGTGAAACTTCTGGGAACATCAACTGTGTCACGCGTTCGTGAGGATTTCCTCTTCTTACCATCCTGTACAGGAGCCCTTTCCTTTGAGAACAGAAGCGATTGCAGCACTGATGCAGTGAGAGACGCTGCTCCCCTGCGACTTGCACCAGGTCACTTGTTTTTCAAGCATGCCCGCGTCACCGCTTACGACATAATCAAAACGGTCTTCGTCATCGAACGACTGGACGTCATGTTGACAATATGCTTGCCCGGGCGTTACGTCTTCGGCATATTGTTAAAAGCTTATAGTGCGCCACCCTAATGTCCACTTCCGGTTCTTCCCTTTCCTTTCACGAATGAACATGACAGAGAAACAACGTAAATAAGTCGCCGAGAAAATAGCACACGCGGGAGTTCCTCTTTGATTACATTCTGCCGGACGAAAATACGCGTACGACTGCGCATTGGCACACCCATCGGCTTGCTGGGGCTGTTTCCTGCCGGTGAGTGGTGGCTCGATCAGTTCTCACGCTGAAACGTTGAGCGACGGCGCTCCGATCTCTATTTTCGGGTCAACGCTGTTTGGCGCTGTGGTCACGCGACAAGTGCAACGGAAGTGAGAGTCGCCAAAGCGCGCGCTCTCTCTCTCTCCCTCTCTTTCTATTTCGCTTGCCACCCCGGTCCTGGCCGCGATCTGGCACGTGGGGCCGCTACGTCCGTCTCCGGGTGGGAAGCCCTTCTGCCCAGAACTTCGGTGTCGAGGCCGCTCAACGCTGCGACGCGCGTCGGCGGCTGAGAGTGAAGCGGAGAATGGGAGAGGGAATATGTATCGTCCCCACCACCCACCCAATCTGTGGCACATAGTTCCCCCAGTCGAAACGAATCATTGATCCCAGAAAGTAACGTGTTTGTACTGCTGCGCCCTGTTTTGGCGCCACCGCTACCAGGTGACGCGGCAGGATTTCCCCCCGACGGTTAGCGGCAACCAGGCCGAGCGTGCTACAAAAGCTTTAAGGCTGGCTGCTCGCCGTACTCTGAGGCATTTGCTGCCATCCAGAAGCCTGAAGCACGAGTGTGAAGCGCGAAGCCCACTGCTGCATACTCCCTGCACTCACTTCACGTAAGTAGCTGAATGAATTCTGGCGTTTTGAGCGCCAAAACCACGATTCGATTATGAGGGACGCCGTAGTGGGGGAGTCCGGATTAATTTTGACCATCAGGGGATCTTTAACGTGCCCCAATGCACGCCCCCGACACTGGGCGTTTTTTCATTTCATCTCATCGAAATGCGGACCGCCACGGCCAGGCTTTGATCCCGCGACCATAGCAACACCATAGCGCAACACCATAGCCTCTAAGCCACCGCGGCGGGTACGTAAGTAGCTCCTATAATTGACATGTGCCCAGAAAAACCGCAACCGGCGTCCATGGTTTGCGCATAATGTCTGTGCCACAAGATATTTATGCCTTTTTCTTCAGTAAAATGTGGCCCAAAAGGTATACGACCTGCTTTCACTTTGTTGTGTTCCGTTCCGTTATTATTTTGTCACGTCGATAATTATTTTGTTAGAACAGGTGCCTTTTAAAAGTGAACTATCAGTGAACCTATTTGTGGATGTAATGTTGCCAGCTAGCAGCAATTCATGATGATATTGTAATCATCGTAGCCTCAACGCACGGACTACCAGTAATAAGTGAACTTGATGCTGATTGAAAGGAGCTGAAGGCATTCGGATATCATGCGATATGAAGCCAGTCCGTTGATGTGCTCTAAAATTGTTAGTAGGAACTGTGGCTGTGCAAAAGGTGCACTAACATATAGCTCGATACTTCTGAACTAAAGATGGTGATACTATATGCAGGTAATTAAAGCCCAAAAGGCTCGCATTGTGGTAAAATCGTGCGTGGCTCCACCCATTGAGTGGCGTAGCTCACTTCTGATGTAGATGAAACCAAGCTAATATGTTCACATATGAAGTAAAAAAAATAATGTAAACTGCATGAGAGCTCATCTGCGCAGCAATTGAGCACTATACGAGCTGTATTTTTTTAGCTAGAATACATATTTTCTCAAATCGCATTTGACCAACAGCGCTGTTCCACCCTTTCATTTGAATTTCTGAAAAAGGCGAAAGTAACCTGCGTGAGAAATCGCAATGTTCGAATAAACAATTAGAAAGATTCACTTATTGCCTTTTAGTTATCAATTTTAAGCACATGTTGCAACTGCGATATTGAACCAATTAGTAGTTATGTCACGTCTTCTTAGCACCACGATTCGAGTTATTATGTGCTGTTAAAGACATTGTCGTTTCAGTTTAGTTTTCCAGAAGCATCCTTATAGCCTTTATGGAATATCTTAATTGGAACGCTAACACATCCTTTTGAACCTTTTCCGGACGAACATCTCGAGATTGGTGCAAATATTAAAATTTCTTCTGAACAGACAAGACTCAGTCTGCCACTCGGCTTCAGTTTTGTAACTCTAAAGTGAATAATGAAACAGTTATGGATATTTTCGATTAGCTACCTGGACATTGCAATTGGTGGTGCAAGGAATGTCTGTCTCTTCAGGTAATTGAACTGAAAAGGCCGAATGATGCTTTTAAGCAGTTCTTGAGAGATATGGTACCTAATGTACTCGAGGCAGTGATATCTCATATGTTCCAAAGTTTCGAAACAATGATAAACTTCAAGTATTGCACTACTACTTAACAAGTATACTTAATCAGTATAAGCCGGCAAGAATTTCACGTTCAAAGATCTAGCCTTGTACTTTGTAAACATAGTAGCAGTATTGTTGTTTATCAACTAGGATCTATTTGCTGTACTATTTCGCACTGGAACTTTTAGCTTACTTTCTTGTTTTCCTTGAATTTTTATCGAGTATTGAAAGCTTGTAATATTATACTAATATTTTAGATAATGAGATGTTCACTGTATAGATACAGCCAAAATGCCAAAATGCCAATTACAGCCAAAATGCCGGATGCGAGGGCACTTAGACGCCAAGATTGTGCCTTTGTACGACTACACATTGCAGACCTACGATAGTGCTGCGTTTTGTTCCTTTGGAGGCTGGGACAGGACAGGGTTTCTTATAAACGAAATGCGAAGTATTGAATTCTGTGCTCTTATTGGGATTTGCAAATGTTTAACCAAACACCGAAGTATCAAGTAGTAGTATAGTCGTAGTCAATATATATATATATATATATATATATATATATATATATATATTAGTAAAACGGCAGTGAGGAATTGCAACAGTCTTACGTTTCGGCGGATTGCTGAACCGTGTCATGACCACAGAGAAGATGCAGGTGGCAGTATGAATGGAGATGAAAGTTACAATTTGGGTCATCAGCGAAGACAAAGTAGGCGAGAGAGTGATTGATTACGCGGAAATTATCACCGGATTTTGATACAAATTAATAAGCCATCCATCCAAGCGAACAAGTGAACAAGGCTACTGAGTTGATGTGCCTCGAGAAAAAAAAATTCCAACCGTCAACTGCGTCAACTCGGTTATACAGGCAAACTTTATTCGATTTAATTAACTGCAGTGTTGGTAATACCCAACACGCCCACTGTACGAACAGACAAAAAAAAAGGAAATCCAATTCAATCACTATTTTGAGAGTCATGCACGCAGTTCAAAATAAGTTCACTCGCGATAAGTTCTTAATGTTAAATAAAGTTCGCGGAAGCAAGAATGCTAACTGGGAGATTATGGGTACGCGATGGCCTTCGTTCCTTTCACCGCTGTTCGTCGCATTTTCCCCTAAAGCTGAGGTCGCGACCATATCCCTCGTTTGTGCGCGCCGTTGCAGTCTGTCATGCCCACGTCTGCTGGTCTGTTTCGTCGGTTCTTGCAACATCCCAATAACCACATCTTGATAATATTTGGAACCACAACAAGCACGCCCGGTGTCGAACTCCAAGAAGAGACGAATAAGCAATTTTCTGTGTTTTTAAATATATATTTCAGAATGAAGACAGCCTTGCTAGTTTTCTGCCTTGGGGTCTTTGCCTTCGCTACTTTGGCGGACATGACAGCAGCCTACAAAGTGACCCATTTCGATATAGGTAAGTTGAAGTCAGGAAATCTCAGAGGCTAAAAGATTTTGGGCACGTAGGTATGGCCCGGGTGCTTAGTGTTTCTTCTATGTTTTCGTCAGCCTACGATAGACGGTGCATCTTGTCATTTTTTTTAGCGAGACCTAAAGAGTTGAATACCCACATTTAACGTTAATTAATGAATAATGATAATGATACTTTCTCATTGTATACATGGTATACCTTTTACAGAAGCTGTTTCCAGGCAGGGTAGCTTGATCGACGTTACACTGGCTAACCTTCATGTCTTTCCCTACCGCCTTCCTCTTTTTTTTTTAGTATAGACGTCATACTGTGTAACTATTATATGTGTACAATATCTTCACGCAGGCAGTTTATGGATGCATTGAATTTACGAATTTTTACGCAGAAGTATAAAAATTATCTCCTCATAAGGCCTGGTTAGATAGTTTAATCTTATCTATTGTGGTTTGTAGAGCTGCTTGGTGCAGTAAGAAAAACAACTTCACAGTGTAACGACACATAAGCAAGCTGCGTGTACAGATTCGTAGGGAGCTGTGAATTGAATGAAAACATTCGCATTTTTGTAGGTCTTGGATGTCCAAAGTCCTTGCTGACTTGTTCACAAGCATGCCGAAGCACTTATGGTCATCAAGGTGGATATTGCAATGGGCCGTTCAACATCGTCTGCACCTGTACCTGACCGGGCTTCAAAAGATTTTGTTACGTTGCCTCACCATTCGTGTTCACATTTTCCTGCTAGCAGCCCAAGATGCCCGAGTGAAAATTTTCGCTCATCATGCTAACAGATTGTGCCTGATGTAATGAAGCGTGTACCTCGACGCAGTGTACCATTACAAATACGCACTTCCTTCTCTGTTACATCGTTGGTATTTTTCTATAAGTTATATTATCTCCCCATTCACTTTCTTCTGAATAAAAGTTTATTGTTGCAAGTTAGTTTTATCGTCTGAAAGATTTTTGAGTCGAGCTCTTGTTATGCTTGTGTGATATACGAGCACATTCGTGAAAATTGTTTCGTTTATCGGACTGCATAGATACATTTTTACTAGCTATGTTTTTATTATCTAATGCGACGTACTCTTTTGTAGCTTCGTTGTATACATTTATTTTCTTTGGAGAGCTTTGTTTTCATACCCAGATATTTGGGATATATGCTATATAAAATATAGCTTGCTCATTGTCTCAGTAAGAAATAGCAACCAGTGAAAACGCCTGTAATTCGTTGAATAAACCGAGTATGTTTCATTGAACAACGCGAATGAAACAATCAGCAGTACTTGAATTATTCGTGAGTGCACTGTGTAACTTTACCTCGCACTTGAATATTCAAATGAGTGAGCTAGATTTTACGTATATATTTACAAATGCCGTAGAGACAATCTCAACGTTACTTTTAAACACTACGTGAAATCATAGAGATGGAATATTCGTTATAAAAGCACTAGCTAGCCATCGCTGGCATACGAGGTCTGTTAGAAAGGTATCCGACCTTTGGCCGAAAAAAAAAGAACTGGCATAACTGGAGCGTTGGAAACCTAATCACCCTCAAAGTAGTCTCCTTGGGACTCCACAGCAGTGCTGCCATTGTTGGAAGCATTCCGAGAAGGCCTCTTTCGGAATGGAGTTTAGCTCAGCTGTAGTTGCAGCCATAATGTCCTCTCTTGTGTGAAATCGCGCTCCTTTTCAATGGCCTCTTGATTTTGGGAAACAGCCAGAAGTCGCAGGGGGCCATATCAGGAGAGTAAGGAGCCTGTTGAACTACAGGAGTCCGGCTTTTCGCCAAAAAAGTCTGAATCAAGTGCGAGGAATGTGCAGGAGATTGTCGTGATGGATGCGCCAATTTCCTGTTGACCTCTTCATGACCAAATCTTCGGTCATAATGGAATGTGCAGAAAAAGTGCTGATGCCCACCCCTTCCGCAATTTCTCGGATAGTCACACGACGGTCCCGCATCACCACAGCGTTCACTTCGGCAATGACCTGGTCATTTCGGCAAGTTGATGGCCGACCGAAGCGTGGCTCGCTCTCCACCGATGTACGGCCGTCTTTAAACCGCTTGTACCACTCCTTAATATGTGTGCTACTCACAGCATCGTCACGGAAAGCCGTATGAATCTTCCGAATGGTTTCCACTTGGCTGTCGCCCAGTTTATGGCAAAATTTGATGTAGTATGGCTGCTCCAGTCGCTCCGCCATTTTCCTTGCAATGCAAAAGCTGACGAGAGCACTGCGCACTGCCTCAATCAAACGCTGCGTTCCAGCGACTGACGCTATCGGCAGTGGGAAAAAATTCGCGCATGCGCACGAAGGTTCAACGTCGGCTGGGGCAAGCGCGCTTGTTTCATATCCATCAGCTGTTCACAAAAAAAAAAAAAATGTCGGATATTTTTCTAACAGACCTCGTATATGCTATTATTTCACTTTGCCCTCCAGACATAAGAATAGAGGAGTCTTCTGAAGATTGGCGTGTTTCTTTGAATGTAAAAGTGTGCATGCAGACCACAGTGAGAAGGGTTGGGCAGGATAGATTGACCGTTTCCTAACTGCTTACTTTTGGGAAAGATTTGCCGAATTTCAATGATTCTCATTCTGTTAGATCAATTACAGCGAAGATACTTTTGAAGAATCAAATGCGATAGTGTAATACCCCCACCCCTTCGCCCCATAATGTCGTAACAAACCAAAAAGGCTTCCGTGTAATCTGGACAGTGCATTAATATGGTAACGCCATTCAAACTATTGCTGGCATTTATAAATCGTGATGGTTCAATTTGTTGTACATTGGATTTTTTTGGGGGCGCTTGAAAAAATGAAAAGTTCTTTAGCGCACTCCCCACAATAACAAAACAAGCAATAAAAAACTTGTGCTATCGCAGTCGTTTTATACTCCACTTGAAAACGCAAAATAGTTGGTTCGATCGCAGGTCGGATATCTTTTACGTCACGTTCTGCCCCGCTGGGAGCAAAGCGCAAAGAACGAACGAGCAAGATCGGTCAATTTCTTTGTTTCATAACTACCGCTCGCGGAAACATCAGGCCACGAGTACCTCACGTGATAGAGAAATAGGGCCTGCAGAGCAGTGTAGCTAAGTGCGAAGATTTGTATCAACAATGTCCTAGATCTTGAAGAGACCTTGACACTTCTGAAACCTTAAAATATTTATGATCCAGGTTGAGATTTGATTTACTTATTAACAAAAAGTCGCTTCAGCTTGATGTTAGCTCTTCCTGCACACAAAGGATGTACTAGTGTGCTTGAAGACCTGCCCGAACTCTAGAAAGAGCTAGTGGCATTGAAAGTGAGAAGAATTATCCTAGTGAAGGCAGAGAGGTCGGTATACGCTATCATTCTCTAGTTAACTGCTCTACGCACGGATAGGAGATGAGGAGACAAATACAATTAACGGCTCGAAGGAGCCTTGAACTCTCGTCAGAAGCTCGTCTTAACAGAGATCATCTACAGCTCTAAAGATTTTCTGTTCGAGGTGCACCCAAGTATTCACGACACACGACACATTTATAAACACAGCGCCGGTACCTTAATATTTATTTACAATAACGCGGTTGTATTTGTGGTGGTTTCAAATAGTGTGGTCGTCACAACCGATACACAATGCCGATGGAGCCGGAACCAACGGCTGGAGAGCGAGCCGCTTTGTTCTGAAAACACATTTGCAATTTCCTGTCTCCCATTCGGTTGCCATTCAGGTCTGCGCTCTTGCACTCGCTCTGTTTGCGCTTGCGGCGCACAAAGAGCAACGCTTCCAAGTTGGCAGTGGGACCTTCGCAAGCGATGAACATGAGGTAACTCAGGACGTAGCTCCAGATGATCGCAGCGAAACACGACGACACCTGAAGGTAGGGAAAAATAACAAGCAGGCGATATTAATGCTGGTGTTCCATGGTGTTCAATGCCAGGTGTTCCATGGGTGCCCCTTAGGTGTCTTTATGAAATTTATTTATATCTAACCACAGTGTGTGACTTGACTGCGCTTTTTTTAGATCAATTAGGCGGAGCATAAATTCATTGGGTTTAACGTTCCAGAAGGAAATCTGCATTGGGAAAGACGTCGTATAGGAGAAAGCTGTGGAATAAGTTTGACGAGCTGTGCGGCGCAGCTTATATAGCCATGAGTACACGAGTGTTCGCCGACAACCCAAGCGGTTGTGTGACAAGCGGTGACCACCGAAGCACAATGCCACATCCATTTAGGCGCGTAGGCGGGTAGTATATTTTGGCACACAACACACTGGACAATTACATAATTACACTTTTTGCTACAAAACGTTAACAAAAGACGAACAGTGTTGAGAGTTCAATGCTTGATGCAAGAGAACCCACTTTGTGGTTATTATATATGGAATGTATCTGAAAATTTATGTTTTGTGCAAGAGTAGAATGTCTTTATCGGACCGCCACTTCACGTATGTGAAAAACTGAATCTAAGTCTGTCTTCATTATCATCTGTCATGCATTTCGTTATACTTGGTTAGCATATCATGATAATATGCTACAAGTCTGCAATTAAACACTTGGGCATCTTTGCTGCCATATCACTTGATAACGCATATTACCTCTCTGCTGTTCAATTTTCGAGTAAAGGCTAAGCGGCTGCGGAACGACAATGTGCAGTGGGTATACGTTGGACTCGCGTATTGCTTAGTTATCGACTGGATCAATCGACGTCTAACCGATGGTGACCGTTTGGCATCGGGTCGAGTCCGCTTGTCGGACAGAAAACCGATCTTCGGGTTCACGTACACGCTATAGCGTGTGGGTTCGAAGGGAGCCTCAAGTTGAGTTGGGTCAAACCACCTGCAAGTCGTGGGCTCACTCGCCCAACTCGCAAGATGCTTGTGAGTGTGGTCGAACCGAGCCGGGTCATTTCGACTTCCGATTCGACCCGCTGAAGTCGAGTTCATGTGAACGAGCTTATCGACACGCGTCACTCACCAGCGTGTAGTGCGAGAAGAAGGTTCGCTCCCTGGCGATGAAGTAAGATAGCGTCTGGATGGGAACGTGCAGCAGGTACGCACCGAACGAGAGCCGGCTCAGCGGTAGCAGACCTTCCCATGACAGAAAGCGGCTTAGCGGGCCTGGACATTTCAGAGAATGGTGACAAAATGAAATAGTTTAGTTTGTAGCAACTCTCTTAAGACACATTCCGACTGCTCGTTTCCTAGCACTGCTGCAAACCTTTCAAAGGGAGTTTATAACGAAACAACTAAGTGTCATTGCGACAATAATCAAGCTCGCATAGTGTCAACAAAGCCGAAATTACCGCACCAGAGTTCTTTGTGTGTGTAATACAACTTCGTTCTTGTTTTACTACCACTGTCAGAGCACTTGTCATAGCAGCTCTGAAACGACTAGGCCAATGCGCTCGCGTTAAAATTGCGTTAAAATTTCGGGGCGGTATTTACAAAGCTATGGATACGCTAAACAGGTTGAAGAAACCAGGCCGCGCAGCCAATGACAAACAGTATTATTCCGTCATTATTCGTTTTATCATTCGTTTCGTCGTACGCACTCATTGTTCACCTTACGCACGTGAATATTAGTAATGTTTTATAGCTCTGTAGTGCATCTACATTGCCTATAATGAAACAAGGTTAGCACCAATCAAGGTAGCTAACCAAGTGCCAGTGGATAAGGATCCTGTTCACGGAACGTGTCTTAACGTAAGCGCGCTTCACCATTGTTTGGTGCTGGAACACTCAGGCAATCGGACAGAGAGGAGAGAGAGAGAGCGCTACAAGCTTTATTGATATGCTGGATATCTTAGTCTGGCTGATCGGCTGCGGCTGACGGGGCGAGACCACGAGAGGCTGTGGCTGCGAGTTAATGGCGCTTATACGTATACGTAGAAGTTATACGTAGAGGCATAGGACAAGGCAAGATGTGTGCACTGAAAGATAAGCATGGTAATATCATCAGCAATTTCGATGACATAGTAAAAGCAGCAGAAGAATTCTATACTGACCTGTACAGTAGCCAAAACAGCCAAGCTTCTTCCATTCGAAATAGTGATGAACCGGATACAGAAGCTCCTTCTATAACTAGCGATGAAGTTAGAAGGGCCTTGAAAGATATGACCAGGGGAAAAGCGCCTGGAGAAGATGGAATAACAGTAGATTTAATCAAAGATGGAGGAGATATCATGCTTGAAAAGCTTGCGGCCCTTTATACGCAATGCCTCACCACTTCAAGTGTACCAGAGAGCTGGAAGAACGCCAACATTATACTTATCCATAAGAAGGGAGACGTTAAAGAATTGAAGAATTACAGACCCATTAGCTTGCTTTCTGTATTGTATAAAATATTCACCAAGATAATTTCCAATAGAATCAGGACAACACTTGACTTCAGTCAACCAAGAGAACAGGCTGGCTTCAGGAAGGGGTATTCTACGATGGACCATATCCATGCCATCAATCAGGTAATCGAGAAATCTGCGGAGTACAATCAACCTCTCTATATGGCTTTCATAGATTATGAAAAGGCATTCGATTCAGTAGAGATATCAGCAGTCATAGAGGCATTGCGTAATCAAGGAGTGGAGGAGGCATACGTGAATATCTTGGCAAATATCTACAAGGATTCCACAGCTACCTTGGTTCTCCACAAGAAAAGTAGAAAGATACCTATCAAGAAAGGGGTCAGGCAAGGAGACACAATCTCTCCAATGCTATTCACTGCATGCTTAGAAGAAGTATTCAAGCTCTTAGACTGGGAAGGATTAGGAGTGAGGATCGATGGCGAATATCTCAGCAACCTTCGGTTTGCAGATGACATTGTCCTATTGAGCAACAATGGAGAGGAATTACAACAAATGATTGAGGACCTTCATCGAGAAAGTGCAAGAATTGGGTTGAAGATGAATATGCAGAAGACAAAGATAATGTTCAATAGCCTGGCAAGGGAACAAGAATTCAGGATCGCCCGTCAGCCTCTAGAATCTGTAAAGGAATATGTTTATCTAGGTCAATTACTCACAGGGGACCCTGATCATGAGAAAGAAATTTACAGAAGAATAAAATTGGGTTGGAGTGCATACGGCAGGCATTGCCAAATCCTGACTGGGAGCTTACCACTGTCGTTGAAAAGAAAAGTGTACAATCATTGCATTCTACCGGTGCTAACATACGGGGCAGAAACTTGGAGGTTAACAAAGAAGCTCGAGAACAAGTTAAGGACCGCACAAAGAGCAATGGAACGAAAAATCTTAGGAGTAACGTTAAGAGACAGGAAGAGAGCGGTGTGGATCAGAGAACAAACGGGGGTAGACGATATTCTAGTTGTCATTAAGCGGAAGAAATGGAGCTGGGCAGGCCATGTAATACGTAGGATGGATAACCGGTGGACCATTAGGGTTACAGAATGGATACCAAGAGAAGGGAAAGCGCAGTCGAGGACGGCAGAAAGTCAGGTGGGATGATGAGGTTAGGAAATTCGCAGGCGCAAATTGGGAAATACGCTAGCGCAGACAGTGGTAATTGAGATCGCAGGGAGAGGCCGTCGTCCTGCAGTGGACAAAATATAGGCATGAAGATACGTGAAGTTTTATGAAAAGCGGCTCAAGGTGGCTGCATCACTGCAAGATTTTCCCGCAATACCTTGCTGCAGATAGAGCGAAGGACAACGTCTATCAACGCCGCTGTATACTGTACTTATAGAAACAAAATTGGTAGCCCCTTCCCTGTCGAGGAAATGGGGGTACGCGAAGCTTGTCGTGTGTTTCTTCGGTGTTACTCCGAACGAATTACACTGACGAATACCACGTTGTGCTCGAATCACAACCGATCATACGCATTGCCACTGGCTGCGAAGTTCCGGTTGAGAAAATCGCGTTGAAAACTGGCCGTCGCACCGGGGAAGTTGGAGCTAGCGTTGCCAAGGCGTGCACCACCGTTGTCGGAGGGCAAGACAACGCTGACGTTTGGCTTCAACATCGCGCTCCCGCAACTCGGGGTCGGCGGCTCTTCGCTGACGTTTTGCCTGGGCTTAGCCCTCACACTAGAATCGGCCCGCCAACGACGAGCCCTTTCCCGAGCGCGTTCATTCTGGATGGATGTCCATAGAATTGTTTCAAAATTAAATCTGTCCGTCACGTAAGACAATGAATGGCTCACACCCCATTAAGCAATGGCTCATACCCCCGTAAACGCGGCCTCCCCATTATGACGACACAAGAGAAGTTAAATTCTACGCTGGAATGATGAGCGGCAACGCAGCCAGCTGTAGAAGCAGACGACGACAACGAACGCGGGAGCAGTGGCACGAGCGCGTGCCGAGCACGAGCACGAGCGCAAACCGAGAGGCGCCAACAAGCCAGCTGCGGAAGAAGACGGCGACGCTCGAGCCAGTGCTGCTGGTGATGATAATTTTGTGCGCACATGGACACCACCAAAATCTGTGAGTTATAACAAGCTTCGCTTGAAAAGTACTGACATTCCACTCATTGTTAGAATTCGTGTGAATGCGAAGCATTTGCTGCACAATGCATGTTATCAAACGTTCTCACGTTCGGTTTTTGTGTACTTTAATTCCGCTGTTAGGACTCGCTTAGAGGCCACGGCCATAAGCAGACTTCCGCCCACTCAACAAGCATCTATTTTATAGAGAATGATTGTGACGTCAACATCCCGAACGCATTGTGTACTAGTAAAACACGTAACGACATCGCGAGTACAACGATGCCGCGGAACAAAATCCGAGAAGCCAGTGAAATAATGCGTTTAACTAACAAGGAAACGATTAAGTGGTAAATAAAGGGACCATGGTGTCGCTGACCTGCCCTGCTGGTCGCGCAGGCGAACATGAACCAAGCGACGCACACGGACCACAGTATCCGGTCAGTGAAGGCGTGCGCCATGCGCGTTGGCTCACTGGCTCGGCCGTCGCTGCGGTACCACAGGTGCCTCACGAAAAGGCAGAAGAGGCCGCAGAATAACGCTGCACACCAGCAAGCAGCCTGGAACACCTGTTGGTTAACAATAACTCACTGATAATCTTTCATTACAACAGTTTACTGCTTCACAATACTGTCGGGCTATTTGGTTCATGATCAATAACTTGCAGTGCACAACGGGCAAAAGAGACACACATGTATACATATACAGACCTCGAAGGTGAACATTCAACTCGGATCAGTCTGGTTGGGGAATTATGCAAATTAAACATTCACGAACCAAGAATATTTATTAGAATTAACCCAATGTTTCGGCAGAGTGGCAGAGCAGAACAATGTTTCAAAGCAGGATGTTTTAGTTCTGGAGACTGATAGAAACCTGCAGAAGCGTCTCTACCTCGAGTAGTGATATATGCAGGCCCCACCAGGGCTAGAAACCGATCATTGGAAGCTTAGCACCACACCTACATGCGGGGCCTAAGCAAGGTCGATCACCTCCCGATAGAATCACCGCAAGAGCGGCCAGCTATAAAAAATCACGCCCCTTCCCCTCCGTGAAGATGGCCGAACAGCGAAGCTGCCTCCCGGCGCTGCCTATGCGTTCCCGCGTCTCTGGCGAGCCCTCCGGGATCGGCCTCCGGCGCTGGTGTTTAAACTCGGCATCTCTCGCGCGCAGCTCGGGGTCGGCCCTACGACGAAGAGCCCGTTCACGAGCCGACACTCGCTGACGCTCGTGGTAGGCAGCTTCTTCCTCAGGAGTACGCACTACTCGTGGTCTTCTGATAGTAGTAGCTGGGATGGAATGTGCAGAACCACTAATCTAAAGCTCCATATATACAACCAACGCTAACGCGAACTCGTCTCACACCCCACTCCTCCGCTGACCTACTTTTTTCCTACGCTGCAAATGGTCGGCGCGCCTCACGCTTTACCCCTACAACGCGAGTATTGGACGGCGCGACCTAATTCAACCCCCTCTCCCCTTTCTCTTTTCATCTGCACCCTCTCACAGCATTCTCATAGGGGGAAAGGGGCCCCTCCAACCCCTTTCCCCCTGTTGAGTTTCTTTTCCTCTCCTCTCCCGCTACGTCATGTGGCCCCTTTTTAGCGAAGTCCGACAACGACAGCACATGGTCCGCATAAACAGCTTCGCTGAAAGAAAGCTGCCACACCTTCCCGAAACCACCCCTGATGAAGGAGTCCGAATGACTTCAAAATGTTGGGCTAATTCTGAAAAACCTTCTCTGTTCTTGATTGCTTGATTTGTCTGATTTTTATATACAGCGCCCTAAGTACGTGTGTCTATTTTTTGCCCCGTTGTCATGCGCTGCAAGTTCTTCATTGACTGCTTCTCTTTTAGCAGGAATAAACAGGTCGTGATGGTGTGTGTATGGTAATTACGAAAGTATACATGACTCAGTGGGTGCACTGCATGGTTAGTTTTGTTAATATGGTGACACAGGGGAAGTGTACGTTGAACACGTGCACATTAGGAGGAGTGTGCGATCAGGAAGTGTCTGAAAGTGCGCATAAGCGTATACAATAAATGTTGCAACGTGTTTTCACGAGGGGTATATTCGGACTTAAGTGTTCGAATCGAGCAGGGTCGGAATTAGACAAGTTCGTTTTCATGTCGTATAATAGAACGCCTAGGCTTCGAATAACAGCGCTTATATCTCGGAGATTATCGAGGTTAGTAAGGAGTGGTGAAATGGCGTCATTCGATCGTCCACAGGAAGGGTGCCCTTACACACATGCATAAGGAGAGTTAAAAAGTACAGGTCTTAAGGATGACGAACGCATTGGCAGAGGTACCTGAAACATTATATGCTTACGTCGATTGCCGCAACTTTTTTCTTTTTTTTTACGAAATAAGATAACTTAGTGTTACAAAGAAATTCTTTTTGAATTTTACTAAGTCGCTTGGCTAGCTATTA
Organism: Dermacentor silvarum; assembly: GCF_013339745.2. Classification (NCBI taxonomy): domain Eukaryota; kingdom Metazoa; phylum Arthropoda; class Arachnida; order Ixodida; family Ixodidae; genus Dermacentor; species Dermacentor silvarum. The sequence goes on from NC_051161.1 coordinate 58,773,304, forward strand.
ATCTATACAACGGCTATGCAAGTTAGCGAATTAAACACTTTACGGTGCTGCCTTTTCATAGCACATTAAGGTTTCTGTGTTACTCTCGTAAAAGTGTAGCGGAGTGCACATAGCAATGCCTTCCTTCGATTGCCGGCAAGCTGGGCATTTTTATATGATGCCCCTCTTTTTGGAAGTCTCTTCCACCCCCCACTGCCCCATTATTCATTCATTTCTTCCTCAGCTTCTCGACTGTGAAATTTTCTTGAAAATTGTATTTCCACCTTTTCTCCGGCCGAACTTTTTTTCCTTTTTGCCACTGGAATATGATCACTGAATTGCTTCTAAATACGCCGGTTATCATTAAGTGGCTAAATCACCTCAGATTTCATGCTGGATGTTGCCACAGCTTTGAGCGTTCCTCAAGCTTTTTCAAAACCATGTCTTTTATACTCTTCTCATTTTATTTCAGCCTTACCGAACTATGTCTCTCGTCCTATTTTCATTTCAGCCAATTTCATTTTCCTTAACTTTAGACTGCTTCGTTGGAATTGCTTCACTTCTTCGAATTGATTACATTCGTTATTGCTGATTTTGCCGCTCTCTCTAAAACTTGTCCTATCAGCCCGGCTTACATTAAACCGTCGAATAAAACTTCCCACGCTGGCGGAGTGAAACAGTTCTATGCAAGTTCGTTTTCATTTGCTTTTCACAAGTTATTACACTTTCACCATTCAGAAAGAACAGGAAGACGCTTAAATGTGCGTTCACCTTGTGGCTAAAGTTGGACTTAATGTCTTTCAAGATAGAGACAGAGAGATAGAGGAAAGACGGAGAGGTTAAGCAGAAGATATATCCGGTTGGTTACCCTGTACTAAGGAAGGGAAAAAAGATGCGCGAAATATGAGAGAAAATAAATAAAGAAGACAGAGGGGGTAAGAATGAACAACATAAGACTATCTGGGTGTGAGCGTTGTCACACAATGTGTCAAGGCGCCACATAGTCGCACGTAGTTTCAGTGTCACATACAGACACACGCAATGCCACTCAGTGCAGTGCCGCACTGCCAATATGATGTATACTATAATATATGGGCTGAGGTCATGCTACATACCATAGCGATGATTCGCCTATGGAGTCGCCTGGCCTCAGTGAAGGGCCGTAGACGTGGCGTAGAAATCCAAGAGGGTGCCCATTTTTTGTTCTCTCTTTAGTTCACGCGTGAAACTCTTAAATTGGTTGTAGCAGCCATATATGGCGAAATATGTTTTCGAATGCCGTTTGCCACATTACCAGCCATTGGCTAGGAAGTAGTACCACTGGCTACGTAGTTCCCTGTTACCGATTAATGTGGAGAAAACCACTGATGACCGACTGTACGTGGTGACGCCGATGATATACTTGCCTTCGATAATCTTCTTGTGCCGTACTTTTGCACGGCTAGGAACGTCATACAGCCAGAGAAGAAGCAAACGCCATGATAGAACGGGCGCGTGTAAGACTTATTCATTGTTTCCAAGTATATCCTGCAAGAAACAAAAATACACGACCCTGTCTTTGACTGCCAGGAGGTGCCCCAGGTCAAATCGGCTGGCTGCTACCTTTTCAGCATGTTTACTTTGACTGCCCTAGGCGCTCAACTGGTGTTTTCGTCCGAAAATACTAGCACCTGTAATTCGCGCAACCTGCAATATAAAATGCACACCTTGAAAGCTTTTTGCAAGTATCATACAGCGGTATGACTCAATGTAATAGCCCTGCATGTAATTGCGCTATTGCCAGATTGCTTTTAGTTTGGCGGGATACACTGGCAGCTACATTTGCAACTACAGCGTTCGCAACTAGGAGGATATATTTGCGACTAAGGTAAGTGTTAGTTAAAAATGTATAACTTTGCTTAAATTAGGCGGAAATTCACATATTTAACTAACACTACTCTTGCTCACAATATGCAGTAGAACCTAAAAGTAAAATCGCCAATTTCTCTTTGGCCCTGAAAACATACGTCACTCAGTCAATTGACAGTCAGGTTGTGGTTGCGTGTAATACCTACCCTTCATATTTAGAGATTGCTCTAACATTCGGAAATAATTTTAAGTTCAAAAAAAGTAAGAATAATTTTCGACGCAGGTTGATGCAATATTTAGTGTTCCTTTCGCCCAGATATGCACTGAATGTCGGTAAAATGGCTCATGACTAACTCTCTTACCAGGTTTTCTCCGGAACTCTTGCTCCATCTGTGTAACTGCATTAATCATTCCGTGCTTTTTGTGGTTTTCTTATGCATCATATTTGTTACAGTATGTTATTATCCTCTTTCACGTGTGATCACCGTGTATTTGCTCATTTTTTTTCGCAATACTTTTTGTCGAGCTTGCCCAACAGCTGTTTTATTATGCACGAACGAGGGCGCAGGCCTATTATGAAGGCACGATATACTCGCCTCATTTCGCTCTGTGCACGCTAAGAATACCGTGAGCATGTGTGAATCAGTTGCGTGAAATCAATGATGAGTAATGACATCAGAAGTAGCAAGCCCTACATATAGCAGGGCTGACATCCTCGGCTTTCATTATCCTCTGACTGAAATGATCTGAAATGACCTCACATTTTTTAAAATTTGCACACCATATGATATACGACGTCTATGCACTTTGTGATTTTAATTTAGCCGCTATCATGTGAGCATCGGCTCTTCAGTTTGCATTCCCACTGTCACCGCTTGCGCTGTAACACTGGAGCATACTGGGCATACTTCATGGGCATATAACACGGCATACTTCAGCATACTGAAGCATGACTTCAGCATCCTTCGCTATTTTTTAGTGTAGAGGCTTCTCGGGGACTAACTCTGAGCGCCAGTTCCGTGTTGTTTGTGCGTAAGTTGAATGTTATGGATTCTGCTTATTATGTTGATGCGCAAGTTTGTAAACATGCACATAATAAATCGAAAGCTGTTAACAAGCAACCAGCATTCAAACACCTGCGAACTTTATGCGCAAGTTTGGCTGTCACTTATGTTCGCTAACAGTTGTGTGGGATTCTCTCAATGTGGTGTGGTGACTGCACCAAACAACTAGACTGTGGCTCACGTGATCGTTCCCGTGATGACACTACATCTGTGCATGTGAATCTGTGCATCTGCACATACTAGTGCTATAGTATGTGCAGCGATTGCTGTTATTTTGGTCTTGATGTCTCCCTTTTTTCTGTCATGAGTAGTGTTCGAAACATTGGGATAACCGGCTCTACCTTTCCATTTTGCTTCACTCAACAACAACAACAACAACAACACAACAACAACAACAACAACAACAACAACAACAACAACACAACACAACAACAACAACAACAACAACAACAACAACAACAACAACAACAACAACAACAACAACAACACCAACAACAACAACCAACAACAACAACAACAACAACAACAACAACAACAACAACAACACTTACCGTTAAAGACCAACCAGCACGGTGAATACGATTGGACACTTAGTGTTCGTAAAAAATACCCATCTGATTTGTAGTGCTAGCCTAAGTGTGCAAGTGTGTGTGTAACTGCCTTGTGTGAAGAATATAATCTGCTCTGACACAGCAACCGAAATCTGTCCTTGCTTTCGCGGATCACCGGCGTCATCGGGGTCTGTGACAAACAGCAGAGACCGATTCAATGCAATTAAAAATGGCGGAATAGTAGTGCCGTAAATCTGCCACGCAGAAATGGCGCAGAACACGACGGACAACGCTCCGAATGTCCAGGAGGTTAGCCACTTCCTCCTGCAAAGCGTAGCGCGAATTACAGCAGCCCGGAACAACAACAACAACAACAACAACAACAACAACAACAACAACAACAACAACAACACGACGACGACGACGACGACGACGACGACGACGACGACGACGACACGACGACGACGACAGTAACGACAGCACAACAACAATAACAACAACCACGACGACAACAACGACGACTACGATGACGATGACGACGACAACAACGACGACGACAACAACAGCAACAACAACAACAACAACGACGACGACAACAACAGCAACAACAACAACAACAGCAACGACGACGACGGCAACAACATACGCGTACGTTTAAGCAAGTTTGGCTGTCGCGCATTAAACAGTGCTGCAAAACTTAAATGTAGCGCTATATGCTAAATACAGCTAAGGAAACATGAACGCGCAGGACGAAGTGGCGACTAATAGTTTGTTTATTGTTTTCACAGAAGGACAGGCTTGCAAGCGATCATCACAGACCAACTGTACAATATGCCGATGTGGAAACATGCGTATCAAGATCCCCCGACTCTTTTAATGACTAGTGCGTGCTATTTCACTGGTAAATTTCTGAAATTTCTTTGTTTAATTTGTAGACGTTACTGTAAATAATTCTTGAAAAAGTCTGAATGCATAATCACTCACAAGTCGAGGGCGGGGCACCAGACTTGCCGCTTGATTGCACGATGTGTTTATTGCCCTAGAAGGAACGCGTAAAAGACGCACGTTTCTAGTTTTATTTATTAGCTATTTAGAAAAGAGACAGTAGACGCACGGCGTTCTTATGTCTCTAGATGCTGCCATATTATTCAATTCGTCTTGCTCCACTGACTTTGAGCGTAGTTCCAAGCTAAGTTTGCTCGAAAGCTTTGCCAAACACGACTAAGCGTTCGCAAGCTTCCGGGTGAAGGGGCCAAAGTTTACCTTGACCCCTTTTTCCGGTAATTGATTAAGAGCATTTATTCGTCTCGGAAGCTAACTTTTTCTAGCGGGTGAAAGCAGTGTCGCATGCACTACGTCTCCGGTAAGTTTATATATAGTTACAAGCGAACTTTGTTTTCTGTGGCCTGGTTTCTTTGGCTATACAAACGATGATAAAACGTTCAAAAAAAAAAGTTGTGCCGGACGAATGGGTCCTTATCTGGCTACACACTCTCATTGTATCCGACGGCTCATCTTGTATGATCACCTACAGAATAACTTTGCACGACAGCGTTGCCAGGCATAGCCGCATGATGCCGGCAAAAGAGGTCCCAAAAGAGGTCGAACTAACAAAATATTTTAAACATCCGACAAATCTCATGGTGTCCTATAATAACGTTTAAAAGCGCGCCTAATTGATTCAAACACTTTTTTTCTACCTCGAGCAAAAGCAGTTCCGCAGAAACTGCGGTAACTCGAATGCTTATTTTTAGTTATACTTGAATCTTGTCTCGTGTAACGCGCTTCGCAGCGCACTATTATAAAGCGTTTCGAAAAAGGAAAGCTTACCTTTTCAAAAATTGTATAACTAGGACACTGACAATAAACAGCTGGAAATCCGTCGATATATACCAGAGGTGGGCCAGGATTGGCTGAAATCATAAAGTAAACAGCTGAGGCAAAATGAAGCATTTTTAAAACTTTAGTGAGAGGAAAAAAAATAGAAACAAAAAAACGTACCTGGGTAAAATCCCGATTGAAGCGATGCTCCGGTAAGCACGACACCAGACGTTAGCGCTTCACTGTTAACCTTAATGAGTGACGTTAGCAGGCGCGCGAGCAAATACGCACTAGCACATCAACTTTTGCGGCGGCGTCTACATACACATGCGTCCGTTTACAAGCTGGGCCTGATTATTTACTAAATTCTGGGTTATTACGTGCGAAACCGTGATCTAATTATGACGTCGTGATCTAATTATGACGTCTAATTAGACTCCAGATTCATAATTTCGACCACCTGGGGTTCTTTAACGTGTACCCAATGCAAGGTACACGAGTGCTTTTTTTTTTTGTTACCATTCCGCCTCCATTGATATGCGGCCGCCGCGGTCGGGATCGAACCAGCGACCTTGTGATTAGCAGCGCAATGTCATAGCCACTGAGCTACCATGATGAGTGCGGAGAAAAAATCAAGGGACAGTATGCAGAATTATGTTAACTTTTGTGGTCCATGCTTGAATTATAGCGCTCCAGTTTGAACAGAGTGGTTTTTCTGAACAACCCCCCCCCCCCCCCCTCTAAAAAAAAAAAAGTTTAGTCTTCATTTTTGTAAGGAGAAAAGAATGAAGGAAAGGTGCCAGAAAAGTCTTAACTCATACACACACACAAAAGAAATGTATCCTTTTTTTCATGCAAGAAAGAATGAATGGAAATAAAAAGAGGAACATTTATACCTGCCAGAAAAGCTTTAACTCAATTCAATCTCTCTCTCTTGTACCTGAGAAACCAACACTATAGGAAATGTAATAATACCAGTGCCTTGTTTCGTTTTACGCTTCAGACATATTTTGCGAATTTTGTCGCGTTGCGACGACTAGTTATTTCGGAAAGTAAACGCAGGAGGGGCACACGAACACGACGATGCGTGGGAGCACTTACAATAATGAAGTCTTCTCTCCAGTTTCTGACTAGAAACAGCAAGTCCCACCAGTGGTCTCGAATTTCATCGTAAAATCTGCTGTAAAATTCTTTGGAGTTGGGGCCAGAGGCCACCAGCGGTAGAATGTATATGCACATGATCATGAAGAACGTTGGAACGGTAACCCTGCAAGAAACAACCATAATAAGCATAACGCGACTATGTCCTATCGTCAAAAGGAAGAAAGAGAACAAAAAGGAAAGAAAAGAAACGAGAAAAAGAGCACGCGATGTAAATGTGCTTATGTTTTACTGACTTTCATACCAGAAGGCATTGGTATATTGAATAACAAATAGCTTCATGTATTGTTTCAGTATGTTGTTAAAGTATTCCTACTGAAAGCTTCCGTATGCAATTTCAATGATTCCGTATGCTTTCTGTATAATTCTTACGGAATCTATATGGATTACGTATCGATTAGGTTTATTTATATAAATATCCCGTGGAAGACATATGTATTGGAGAGCATATAGAACGTTTCTGTGCGGAGGGGCTTGTCGTTTAGCTAAAGATTTCTCCCCTTTGCCGGATGTACGACATCCAGAAATCTGTACGAATATTAAACGGATGTTTTTTGGCATATCTGAAACACAATATGCACGCAGCAATTTTCTATGTGCCAGATTGTAAAAATCAATAGTTTTCAACAATTTATTATTTTGCACATCGGAGGTTAGAGATAACTATTTGAAAAGGAATAGGGTGGAACAAAACGATTTCAGGAACCATGACGAGGCTAGTGCACCTTGTAATCTCATTCGCCCGCTACTGTTTCTCTCTTCTTTCTATTTCCATGTTCCCCTTTCCCAGCGTAAGGTAGCCAACCAGGTGCTTTTCTGGTTAATATCGCTGCCTTCATTCGTTACCTTCTGTCTTGCCGATTTAAATTTGGGTACTCTGTAGGTGAATAATTATGTAGGTGTAGGGAGAAATTATTGTAGGTGATTAACGCGGACGACTTTTAAAAACCTTGTTGACAAATATCTTTTGCTTCATGTGACATGGTGATTAACGAATCAGTGGCTGATTATGGATACGAACCTTGCAACGTCGGTGCATTATTTGTCATAGGTGCGCGTGCATGGAGTGTTCCTTCCGGTCAGTGCTAGAGTGCACGGGTAGGTTAAAATGAGGGGCCAGGGCTGGGGGCATCGGCGGGGTTTGAGAAGTTGACGCTGAGAAAGACTGCGGTACTTTTTATACACATGGGGGAGGCAGGAGGGGGGCCGTTGCTGAGCCATTGCGAACGCCGGGGAGCCGGGGCTTCCGCGCGACGCCATGAAAGGACACAATCGAGTCAACACTGCCGCTGCCCCTGAGCGCCTTGGGCCATTTATGCAGCCCTGAACCACAAAAGGCATTTTCTGGCTGTTTCCCGCGAGCCAGCCACGCAACACGCCACCAAACACCGTGCATGCATTGACCAAAAACGAAACTACGAAACTATCACGAGTATCGACATGCCATTTTTTCTTATTTATTTAATTTTGTGCTATTTCTTCCTCGCTTGAATTTAAGGAGTACGGGGGGAGCGGTTTATTCTGGGGGAGGGGGAGGGGGCTTGCTGCATTGTTAATGTCCATAGTTATCTCCACAAAATGTAGCCAAATGCATAATAAGAGGATTGTGATTTCTAATTTAAGGATGTAAGGATTCAATTACATTTGGTGCTAGTCTCCAACTCGACAAAGCGTCGAGATTCCTAGCTGCAACAATTTATTCTTACCTGATGAACCGTCGCACAATCGCGATGACCGTAACAATCATCACATTTCCGTTCTCCTTATCTAACTTGAAGTAAATAAAGAAGCCACTGAAAAAGACGATAAGTGAACCATTTTTTTAACAACCACTCAGGCCAACAACAACAAATCTTATGCATCCATAGGCTGCTAGCACCGTCTAATGCTGCAAAGTAGGCAAATAAGTCTTCGCTTTAAAGCAAATACATAGAATACGTTGAACTCCATGTAATAAATGTGCAAATAATTGTTGCCGCGATACGGTATTGATGGTAAATTAATTAATTATTGCCATATTCTCCGCTCTGGCTTCAAAATTGTCTACAACAGGTGTCTTAAACAAGTACCGCGCATCGTGGTGCATATTTAATCCACTGCTTCCAGCAGACAGTCCTGTACCGTCTTGGAAATAAGAGAGTGAGTTTTGACAGAGGTTAGACAACGCAGCGTGTAGAGTGGGTGAACGAAATAATGCCAGGCGGGCGGCGTTTTCTGGAGCGAAGGGGCTAAGAATAATGATGAACATTATGGGGACAGGGTTCACTGAACGAATGAGTGGCCACTTGTGTACTCACTGCACCAAGTTCCACGTAGTTCCACGCAGTGCCTGCCTGTTAAATACGATTCACATCAACGTTTAGCAGTGGCGCTGCTTAACGCCGTCAAAGATTCAAAGCTGTAGTTTGCATGATCTGCACGTTTGAAAGGTAGTAGGAAACGCCATTTGGGTCTCGTCTTAACTTTTCGGTGGCATTACGGAAGTGGGCTTCTGATGAAACTATTTCATTAAGCAAAAACTGCGATATGTAGCGAAAAGTTCGGAGAATATTATCCAAAACAGCACCACAACACAGCTAGGTGTCGATGCCTACTGTGTCATTTGTTATAAGTACAATGCTGATACGCATAAGTTTAAGCTCCAATGACGTAGTCACAACTTAAGCGTCGTGCATATGGCCCCGTGAACATTTATAAAGGACCGTCAACTTTGTTTAGGGAAATTGCGCCTGCAATATTTAGCAGATAGAAGCTCGATTAGCTTATTATTTTAGAGAAAGATGATCAGCAGCCCGTTGCTGTATCTGTTGCACAGACCCACCTGAGGAAGAAGAATGTATCCACGGCCTGGTATCCGAAAGTCACGATAAGTGTGTACCAGTGTTCAAAATACTCTAGGGCATTTATCACTCTGGCTGAAAAAAGAAAGCAGAGCAAAAGATAACAAAGGTATATCACCGGTGGCTGCGAGAATAGTTGAAATAGTGGTTTCAACCTCGCATAGCTGCATTGTTAACGTTATTCATTCGCTTTCATTTTTTATTGCCATACTTGAGTTGTCATTAAACACCTGATCCTGGCAAAAGAACAGACACCCCTTTACAATCGATGGTGGCGTTTTCTTTCATTCTTTTTCTTGTGGAAACTTTCAGTTTTGCTGTCATGTATAAAGAACGCTTCAGGTTGTCACGCTTTCTCAACATCATGGCGCGAATCAAAAATGTTAAACAAGCCTGGAGGTAAGGCCCTCGCCCTGTGTCCCTCATGGTACTTCCTTCAGGAGTCGAGGCTTCACGTTCACCGTGATTAGACTCCCTTTTCCCTCCTACGCCTCACGACTAACTAGCGTAAGCCCACCCAGATAAATGGAATTAAATTTTTGCCTTATTTGTAATAAAAAATACTTGAATGTATTTGCAATTGAAGTGGGAATTGAACACGAGACCAACAACCAAGTGCACCTGGGCGTTAGTCCCACTTTCAATTCCAGGGCAATGAAGGATTTTCCTTCAACGGTGAAGCTTCATTTTCTGAGAAACCCGCAGTGGGTTTCCTTTGGTGCGTAGGCTACTGTGGCGTGGAGGCCGAACTTTTCCGTTTCAAAATTCTTCGTCCAACTTGCGGGCCTCCGTAGAACTGATTTGCAATATTCTGTGCACCTGTGCTTCGAGCCGCTGATTAATTCGCCCTCACTCTGCGATCTGCTTGCTTCCTGGTTAGGTCAGATGGTAGAGCGACCGCCCCAAAAGGCTTTGGTCCCGGGTTCAACTCTCGGACCAGGACAAATTTTTATTGCGATAGCAATTATATGGACACTTCAACCGGATTTCTGCCGTCGCCGTCGTCGTCGCCGTCGCCGTCGTCGTCGTCGCCGTCGCCGTGAGGTTCCGTATAGATAAAATCTTCGCCGCGCGCCGTATGCCCCAGCGGAAGCGTGCGGGGACGCGCGCTACCACGGAGAGCGAACGCACTCAATCTCCCACGCGCAAGCAAGGAAGCGGAAAGCCAGCGCCGGAGGGAGCAGGGGGGGGGGGGGCACTTCTCTGCCAACAACCGCGCTCGTCGCTCGTCCGAACAGTCTCTTATCTCTCCCACGCGCAAGCAAGGAAGCGGGAAGCCAGCGCCGGAGGAAGCGGGGGGGGGGGGGGGGGGGGGCACTTCTACGCTGCCAACAACCGCGCTCGTCGTTCGTTCGACCGCACCGCCTCTTATCTCCGCACGGCTCTGACCTTTATGCGCCGCTCAGTTTCCGTTGAAGCGATAGACCGTACGTACCTTCGGCCGCTGCACGTTCTATTCATGTTTGTTTGTGCGCGCTCACACCACGCTTGTTCATTCAGTTAGTAATAGTCGGGTCACATTTTCCAACGCACGCTACACATGCAATGCTGCCCAGATCGGCAGTGCAGCACTACAGGTGTGTCCCTTCGCACGCGCTGCCCACGGTAAGCGCTTCTCATCAACACCACCGTTTCACACGCGCCTTCTCGTGGTCATCGAGTCTCTCTTCATGTCGGTCTACTTACGCCGCAGCACACCTGCTTACTTAATCAGCTCATGTTTACTACAATTCATATTGCTACCAAGGCCGCTCACCTTACTTCGTATGACATTGCTGTGTTGCTATCGCATTCATTGCTTCACCCTTAGGGCGAAACTGTGACATTTTTTTTTCTTCGTCTGCTAAGCTTTATTTTCTGATAAACTTGCAGCGGGTTTCCTTTGTAGTGTTGGCTACTGTTGGGTGGATGACAAAGCTTTCTCTTTCATAAACGCGTTCGTATTCCTCCAAGGGATACGTGCGAAGCAGATTCGAGATGAGATGTCACAAACTTTTTGTGACAATGGCCCTTCATACGTCACCATTAAGCATTGGGTTGTCAATGTTAAAACTGGCCATTTCGGTGTTAATTGTGAGAAACCCAGTCCTGCTTCTGTCTTTCTGCCTGCAAATGGGAAAGCCATCCATGACATGATCCCGGACAACCACCGAATACCAGCCCAAGTCATCTCTACATATCTGGTAATATCACGGCAGAGAATTCGCACCATTATTCACGACGACTTGGAAATGAGAAAGCTTGCAGCATAGTGGATTGTAAATCTTTTGACAATTGAACAAAAGAGGAAATGTGCGGAGACATCGGTGGCTGTTTTAGATCAAGGGAATGAGTGACATTTCCTGGACAAACTGGTAACTGTTGGTGAGACGTGGCTCTACTGTTACGATCGCGAGACAAAGTAGCAGCCCAAGGAATGGAGGCACGTGGCTTTTCCAAGCCAAATATGTTCCGTGTGCAAAGGTCGGTGTAGTAGCAAACTGGCAACATTTTTGGGGGATAAGAAGGGATTCCTGCTGGCGGACTACTTGAACAGGTTCGGACCATTTATGCAGAATACGACTGTGCTTTATTGACAAAGTTCAGGCAATACATCACATTAAATAAGGTCACGGGAGGCTCTCGAAAGGTATCTTCCTGTTGCATGGCAGTGCCTCGTCACACACTTCAGGTAAAACAATAACAGAACTGACTTCCTTAGGTTTTCAAGTGATGCTTTATCCACGCTATTTGCCCGACCTGGCAGCCTTCGACTATTATTTCTCCCAATCTCACAAAAAACACCTAAAGGGACAACGATTCTCGAGAATAACGCTGCGATTGAGTGGTTACTCCAGCAGATGGAATAATTCGATCAGAAGAGAGTCAAAAAGCTGCAGGACAGATATCGCAAGTACATTGATTTTCTGGAGGAATTTGTAGAATAGTGTATCAATTATAGCATCCCAGCTCATTTTTTTTCTCTGGGAAAGGCTCAGTACTTATCAGAATCGTAACAATATCTCGTCCACATACATTAGCTCAGGAACCCTCTTGTTTTGTCATCTGTCCATGATGGGTGCTAGACAAATAAAAACCTAATGCACTGTTTTTCGGTCGCCTTTCTATACCGCAACATAAAGCTTGAACAAATGAAACATAGAAAACCCTTGCTTCTGTCCCCGGTGAATTTTCATTAGTTCGGTGTGTCTTCGGTCTTCCCTGGTGATTTGTACTAGGCTGTCTTTGCATATTTCCCTCAGCAGCTCTATGAAATTGGAATCTTTGCCCTCCTTCTTGAGAATATCTCACGGAAACTTCCTGTCAGTGATATCGTGAGCTCCCATAATATTTAAAATATTTAAAATTGTACACGTTATTGAATTTTACGCGCCAAAACTACTGTCTCATTATGGGGCATGCCATAGTAGGGCTCATTCCAATAGCCATTTCGGTTGGTGATGGTGTCCGCCGCCGCCACTACCAGTGTCCGTCGCCGCTATCGCCAGAAATGTGGAAAAGATACCTACTTCCCACCAGGATCGAGCCCACACCCGCTGCGCGGGACTCAGCTATACTCTACCACTGAGCCACGCCAGCGCTTGCTAGCTTGCAGCGGAAACATGCCTTATACACGCGTCCTAGCGCGCGAGGAGAGACGCGATGTGAGATGCGCGCCGCGTATCGTCAATACGTACACAATTTGAATTGCATTTGCAGATTATTAGACCAGGTAGCACGCCATCTAGCATTTACAAAAGTAGCGGTACAAGGTAGATAGAGGAGTATCGAGGACGAAAGAAAAGCTGAAAAAAAAGATTAAACCGCCGTGGTGGACGTAGTGGATTTGGCATTGCGCTGCGAAGCCCGGGGGCACGGGATCGAATATCGGCCGCAGTGACCGCATTTCGATGGGGACGAAATGCAGTAACACCCGTGTGCCGTGCATTGGGTGCACGTGAAAGAACCGCAGGTGGTCGAAATTATTCCGGAGTCCCCCACTAAGGCGTGCCTCATAATCCTATCCTGATTTTGGCACGTAAAACCCCGAAATATATTAAAAAAAGAAGATTGAGAAGATGTATATAAAAATGCTAGAATGAAAAACACGCATAGTATACCTGATTAAAACCAGCAGTCTAGGTGACTATTTGTCATCACCCCGTTTCAAAGGGGATGCCAATAAATCATCATAATCGTCATCATCATTAGCATCGTAACGTGCCACTTGTCACGCGATGTGACATGCGTGCCTTGTAGCGTCGACGAGTGCAACTTTGCATTGCAGTTGCGTTGTATTCCATCAGGTGTCCTGGCATGTAGCATATGCATGTAGCAGTTGCATGTAGCAGTTGCATGTAGCAGTTGCATGTAGCAGTTGCATGTAGCAGTTGCATGTTGCATGTAGCTGAACCTGTTTAACTCAAGCAGGCCGGGTGACTATTTGTCAGTGCTCGTTTCAAAGAATATGCCAATAAATCATGATCGTTAACATCGCCAACAACATCGTATCGTGCCACCTGTCAAGAGGGGTGACATGTGCGCCGGGTTGTCTCAATACCTGTGTTTACTCTTCGGTACAGTTCTGGCGACTCTTTGCAAGGTATGAAGCGCCGCTGAAGAAGTGAATAGTAGTGCTACGGCTACAACCAGGCAACCCTGAGCTCTACAGACCGCTGTGCAGAGAGCAGCACAAGCCGCAGCTCGCTGTCGACGCCGAGCGGAGAGTTCAGATCGTTCTAGTTAAAATGACGCTAAGAGACTTCGCCGCGAAGACCCTCTAGTGCGTGCTGCCGTAAATGGAGCTCCCATGGAGCCACTCCTCCAGCTTATGCTGTGAGTGTGCTGCGTGTGCCGCGCAGGGCGGACTTTATTTAGCACATAGCGCGCACCTAAATCTAAGGACATTAGCATTCTTGCCCCTCGCCCCGATCGAAATTCTGCCGCTGCCGCCGCCAAGGTCAAACCCGCGACTTCGAGCTCAGCCGTGCAACCATAGACCCTGGGATACCGCGACGGCTCCCTAATAGCTAGCAAAACTATGCATAATGAATAGTTCTGAAACACTGAAATATCTATATATGCATTGATTTAATACAATGATATTGGCCTCTAAGCGTCGGCGTTACCTGAATCCATTCTCTCGTTCCCCCAATATTTTGTATTTCTGCCCTCACTTTGACAGCTAGATGTTTGCAGCATACGTTACCGTTCTTTATACTACCAAAGTTACCTGCAACTGGTCTGTACGAACCCGTCTCATCAATATCTCATTTGCCATTATAGATTAGATTCATCCTGCTTTCGTGCCACCCAATTGACGTTTTCGTTGTTTTAATTACTTACTCGATGGGGCTGAGTCAGCTGTGCCTTGCTCTTTGGACCCATCTGTTTGATCAGCTGTATCGGGCTTTCATCAGGCCCTGCTGCCGTCTTATTTGAGAAATGTTCTTCTCTTTTACCCCAGTTCAAGTTTTCTGCGTTAAAATGGTATTCCCTGGCTTCTGTGCTGCTGGATCTGTCTGATATGGGACTACCCTTTCTTTTCTGCCGAATTTGTCACTAATGACGCCCTGCAAGCACTGTAACGCCTACGTGAGGGGAGTCAACCCCCCTCACACACGCGCTGTTAGAAAGGAGTGTTCACAGAACATGTTAAAAGGAGGCTGGGGAGGGAATGAACCCCCTTTCTAATTGAATTGAATTTAGGGTGTTACGTGCCAAAAGCACGATTTGATTATGAGGCATGCCGTAGTGGGGTACTCTGGATTAATTTCGACCACCAGGGGATCTTTAATGTGACACTAAAGGCAAATATTATTTCAACGTGGAATGTTAAAATGCGACGTTAGGATGGATAGTTGGGGCGTGTTGGGTTGCGATCACAAATGCGATCACAGAAACCTCAAAACGGTTGTTTCGTGCCAAGAAAAGACTTATTTTATGAGAAAATTGCGTCTGAAGCGTCTGCAAACCTCTAGCGCCATTCAAGTCACCCGCCCTCGCGAGCGAGGAGTGGTGACGTCATGGTCTCATAGTGACGTTCTGCTACCGGTGAGTAAAATGCCGCCCGCAGACGGCGCTACGGCTTTTTTGCGGAAAACGCAGACGCGCGGCCAGAAGCAGAACTAGTCGACGGCAGTGCGAAAGCGGAAGGAAAAGCGTGCGCCGCATTGTAAGCAAGATGATCGTGGACGCGCGTCGCAATGGTCCTTGCTGACGACACTGACAACGACACATTGGCTCGCGATGCTGGGCTCGATTTCAGCGATTTAAGCTCCATTGAGCGTGACATGCTGCTGGGGGCTCACGCTGCTAGCGTCGTTGCGTACTACGACAGCGGCATCGACACCGGCTTTTCCGAGCGTGAGAGCAGCGAGGACGTACTCCAGCAATGCGACATCGGGCGACGAAGCTGGTCACTGTATGGACGTGCCGTCACGCGGACCGTTCGGGCATCCCGCGGCATCACATGGACGTAGCACTCTCTGCTGCTTGCAATTTCAAGTGCGAGTTTAGCGAGCGAGAAACACCAGCGCAGCACTATACGCGATAACTGAGCTACTGAAACTCGAAAGCGCGCGGCGCAGAATCGAGCGAAAACGAAACCGTAACACCACCCATGTCGTTATCAAGGATAACGCCAAAAGTTATTTTTTCTAAGAATCTAATAAGAAACAAGAACCATTTTCTTCCGTCTTACAATCCAACAAATTGATGTTTTAATCCCAGTGGTTGAGCACTAGTGACTTTTTTTTTTTTTTTTTTTTTGAGGAGTGCCTTCGTTATAGGGTAAGAACCTGAATGTCCCTGGAGAGTCTCTTATCGTGCCCTGCATTGGTCCTCAATTCCTCGATTGCTAAAGCTCTGTTCGCGATTATACTGACACCGTAGACGTTCTAGAGCATTACTCTATCACTTTAGCTTGACTTTTTTATTTGCCTTTAGTATCCCTTTAATGTGCCCCCAATGCATGGGACACCAGCGTTTTTGCATTTTGCCCCCATCGAAATGCGGCCACCGTGGCCGGGATTTGATCCCGCGACCTTGTGCTTAACAGCGCAACACCATAGCCGCTAAGCTATCGCAGCGGGTGCCCCTTCTAACATGTTTGCCTTTTCTACCCGTCCTCTAACGGGAAGGACAGCCATCAGCATCAGCAAACGTGGGACTAACCGTCACTGGTTCCGAGCACTCCCCCTGTTATTACATTGTGCCCCTCTCCTACAACAAGGCCAGCAACGCTACTTTGACAAGGTTCCTTTAAGGGAAAATGAGCATGCGCAAGCAAATCTACTTGGTGCTGACTTCTAAAGTCGTTCACATTTTTTCATCAACATCAGTCTATACTTATGTCCACTGCAGTACGAAAGCCTCTCCCATGCGATCTCCAATTACCCCTGTCTTGCACTAGCTGGTTCCAACCTGCGCCTGCAAATTTCCTAACTTCATCACCCCACCTAGGTTTCTGCCGATCCTCGACTGCGCTTCCCTTCCCTTGGCATCCATTCTGTAACTCTAATAGTCCACCGGTTATCCATCCTACGCATTAAATGAGCTGCCCAGGTCCATTTTCCCTCTAAATCTTAGTCTTTTCTCATTGGAACGGCCGACAACGCACTTTGCAATACCTGTCTTTGCGGGGAGATGCTAGAACACATTTTATGCGACTGTCCTGAAAATAATCTTCAGAGACAGTCCCTGGCGTCCGTTTTAGCACACCTTGACAATAGACCAATGTCAGTCGAAGCAATTTTCACATGTCGTAGACAGAAGATATCGCAGCTGAAGGCGACGAAGGGACTGCTCAGATTTTTGAAAGAAACGGGCTTGGACAAACGGCTGTGACAGTGATGTCACGTACCACGCAAGAGTGACGGACTGTGACTGACGATGATGTGTGTGCTGTGCTGTGTGCCCTCTGTCTCTCTCCTCCCCATCTTTCATTCTCCCCCATCCCGCTCCCGAGTGTAGGGTAGCAAACCGGTTGTCCTAAACTGGTTAGCCTCCCTGCCACGGTGCAAGAAGATAGGTGCTCCGACGGCGCGCCCGCGCTGGGGCGAGAGAGCGGCCACTTCATGTGACCGAAGTGAGCGCCGCCGCTAGGGGCAGCACGTGTTCAGGAGGCCTTGGAGCAGCGACACAAGAGTGGATAATTTCCGACCTCCGTCAGCATTTAAACACCCATACCTAAAGATAAGCAATTTTTCCTTATTCAGACGCCAAATCCTGAGCAGGTAGAAGGTTTCATGCCACTTACTGTCAAAATACCGTCATTTCCAACACGGATCACCTTCCTTCTTGCACCGTGCTCCCTGCCTTTCCTTCTCCACTCTTTCTTTCCTCCTTCCTTAATGTCAACTAGAATATCGGCTATTCCCGTTTGCTCTCTGATCCACATCACTCTCTTCCTTTCTCTTTACGCTAGGCCTAATACTTTTCGTTCCATCGCTCTTTGCGCGTTCCTTAACGTGTTCTCGAGATTATTTGTTAACCTCCAAGTTTCTACCCCATATGTTAGCACCGGTAGAATGCAATGATTGTACACTTTTTTTTCAACGACAGTGGTAAGCTCCCAGTCAGAATTTGGTGATGCCTGCCGTATGCACTCCAACATAATTTTATTCTTCTGTAAATTTCCTTCTCATGATCAGGATCCCCTGTGAGTAATTGACCTAGATAAACGTACTCCTTTACACACTCTAGAGGCTGTCTGGCGATCCTGAATTCTTGTTCCCTTACCAAGCTATTGAACATTATCTTTGTCTTGTCTGCATATTCATCTTCAACCCCACTCTTACACTTTCTCGGTTAAGGTCCTCAATCATTTTTTGTAATTCGTCCCCATTGTTGCTGAATAGGACAGTGTTATTTGTAAACCGAAGGTTGCTGAGATATCCGCCGTTGATCCTCACTCCTAAGTCTTTCCAGTCGAAGAGCTTGAATACTTCTTCTAAGTATGCAGTGAAAAGCATTGGAGAAATTGTGTATCTTTGCCTGACCCCTTTCTTGATAGGTAACTCTGTAATTTTATTGTTAGCTGTGGAATCCTTGTAGATATTTGCTAAGATATTCACGTATGCCTCCTGTACTCCTCGATTACGCAATGCTTCTATGAATGCTGGTATCTGTACTGAATCAAATGCCTTTTCATAATCTATGAAAGCCATATAGAGAGGTTGATTGTATTCCGCAGATTTTTCGATTACCTGATTGACGACATGGATATGATCCATCGTAGAATATCCCTTCCTGAAGCCAGCCTGTTCTCTTGGTTGACTGAAGTCAAGTGTTGCCTTGATTCTATTGAAAATTATTTTGGTGAATATGTTACACAATACTGAAAGCAAGCTAATCAGTCTATAATTCTTCAATTCTTTAAGGTCTCCCTTCTTATGGATTAGTATAATGTTGGCATTCTTCCAGCTCTCTGGTACACTTGAAGTCGTGAGGCATTGCGTATAAAGGGTCGCAAGCTTTTCAAGCATGATATCTCCTCCATCTTTGAATAAATCGACTGTTATTTCATCTTCTCCGGCAGCCTTTCCCCTGGTCATGTCTTGTAAGGCCCTTCTAACTTGATCGCTAGTTATAGAAGGAGCTTCTGTATCCTGTTCATCACTACTTCGAATGAAAGTAGCTTGGCTGCTCTGGGCACTGTACAGGTTAGTATAGAATTCTTCCGCGGCTTTTACTATGTCATCGAAATTACTGATGATATTACCCTGATTATCTTTCAGTGCATACATCTTGCCTTGCCCTATGCCAAGTTTTCTTCTCACTGATGTCATGCAGCGTCCATATTTTTCTGCTTCCTCAATCTTTCTCACATTATAATTTCGAATATCTCTTACTTCTTGTTGATCAGTTTTGACCGTTCAGCGAATTCTATCTGATCTCTCTAGTTTGCCACTTGTGTTGTATTAAATACGACAAACGTAATGAAAGAACGAGAATTGAAAACAAAAGACTCCGTCGCTTGCGGCTTACTTACAGGAATTGTAAATTCCGCTTGCGTATGAGTGGCCGAGGACGATCCAGAATATGCCGAAAAAGCGAAGCCCATGTACGAAGCCGTAGACGTACGTGTCAGACTTTTCGGTCCTGTGTGCTCCGAAAAGGAACTTTGTGTTCTTGACCAACGAGAAAGCAGTCATGCAGTTCATCAAACAACCTGAAAAAAAAAAAAAACAAATCTACATTACACCGTCCAGTTTGTTGATTATAGTTTGTTGATTATAAGCTTGTGAGATACAAACTGAATATAATAGACGGGACTAGCTTCCTTGGCTAAAGGCTAAACAAGGACTTCTTGTTATAAAACACGTGTAAGCGAAAATTGAAAACAAGCACTTTCGGAACTTAGTTAATGCATAATAGTGGCATTGACGGTGAATCGATGTTACATGCCAGAATCACATTAACTAAAATAATTTCACTAACAGTATCTGTTTCATTCATAGGTTATCATTATGACCACCGTTAGTTGTCAGCCTCTGCTGATGTACTTCCTTCGCTGGAGGACGACACCTGTACTGTTACGTTTAAAAGGGATGATGGTGAGAGGCTGCCGTGTAAAATTGCTTCTACTGTATCTCGCGTAAAAAGTCACGATTAGTAGCCTCTAACATTCTAGTGAGTTCTCCACCATGATTGAGCTCGAATATGAGTGCGGTCAAATAGACCAGTCAGAACATTCCAGCGAAGACGCACCAAGTCTTTCGTTTTGTTTCTCCTTAGGAAGGAAGACGTCGAGAGCGGTGCCCACTATCACTGTGACGGCAATGGTTCCCAACACAGCTCTGCAAAAATATAGAGCAATAAGTTAAGACACATGACAATGCATTACGCAGCTGTAGCTTCACGAACTCATCGCGAAGCGCCCTAAATAATGTAAAAGTGAAATGAAGAGCTCATAATTCAATCGTGCAACCACAGCGGTAGATTTTTGCGATAGTCCTTGTCGTAAAAAGTGTTCGGTTGGCTACCATGCTTGGGGGAAAGAAAACCAAGCATGAGAAAAAAAATAGAACAAAATGAAGGGAAATTTTTGAGCGGGACTGCCGAAATAACACTGACACAAACTCTGTGCTGCACAGCACAAGATATGAGCTGCGTGAGCCAACCAGAAGAGAGAATCAGATGATGGGCTTCTACATTTTCTGCCGAATGGAAGCTTCATGGAAGCTTATTAGTAGCGCAGAGCGGGTGAGCCATATTCTGAAACACAAAGTTGGGTCTCCTCACTGACTGGCTGAAAAGTGCTCTTGCTTTCGCTGTAAGTTGGTGAGACGGAACATGTACTAGATAGCTGTGCTTTAAAAAATCTGCTGCCGAGTAGCATGATAGCTAGCAGTACTCACAGTATAATGATTTGCGCAGTGTTGATGTCTTCGTCTTGACTTGTGACGCAATTTCTTACCGTCACTTTGAATATTCCTCCTACAACTGAAAACAAAAAATGGAAGCAGAGGACGAACACCCATAAATAGAAGAAAACAAAAGACGAGTCAACAGCGGTTGCCATTGAAGAAAGACAAGGTCTTCTTGGGTGCATTAGTGTAACATGTGGTTCGTTGTTGAGACGGCACTATAAACAACCGGAATCAGCCCATATCTTTAGACTGCGCAATCTCCGCGATTGGCCCATATTTTCCGTTGAGTAAAGCCACTTTTCCGGCTCCGGTTTCAGGCATGCGCAATTTCAACGAGCGCATCTGTGCTTTATTTCGACTTTTTTGCGCTAATTATGCATCATTACTACTGAATACATAGCTCTACGTTAACTTGACGCGTCGTTTTAGTTCCAAGCTACATTTTGATGCATCTTTCGTTGTCTTACGTGCGCTAGAAGGATTCAAATCGTTTAATTGAATGAGATGAAAGGGGCCAGATACACAGATTCCATCGATTGGAAGTCTCTCAAGAAGACTTTATCTTCAAAAAGAACTTTGCACGTGTACCGGGCCTTAATTGAACTCTAGTCACTGGCCCGCTGGGGCACAGGACACATATAGCTATACACAGAGTTTCTGTTTTCAAGTACGCGGAAAGCCGAAGACGCATAGAATGAAGGCAAATGGGCCTGCGCTCGTATCTTTCAAACGAATTTGAGATTGAAACAATACTCACAAGTATTCGCAATCTCTTGAAGGTCGCGCTCTGTACAGTCAGTCATGACGCATATGCCAAGACGAAAGCCAGGTAGCCTGTCGTCGGTCAAGTAAGCCGAGAAATTTGCAGCCTGAGTTAGAACAAATGAATAAGATAATTGAAAGATCGTTGTTTCAGTTTTCCCGATTCTTTAACTAGAATGAAAGCGTGAAGGTCTGCAGTACTATCTTGTGCGGTTTTACAATCAACGACGAATTAGCATTCGCGATGGCATCATTCTTAAGGTTGTGAGCTTGAACCTACCATTAGAATTCCGGTGAAGTAGTTTTCTGTCGAACTGTATAATTATTGGAATTTTTTTTTGTTTGTTGACACGTACGTAGACCTCCTCGTCCCCATGAACGCGAGCTAGGCGTTCACTGCAATGTTGCACGTTAATGCGCGATCTATTCCCGTAGGAGGTTCCTATGTGACAGAAACTTGTCAGTGAACACTCCCGTGCAACGGTGTTATCTTTATTAGTTTTGTTTCATTTACAAATAATAAATTAATTTTGGCACTAACATTTATTTCTTTATTCCTTTATTTTTGCTGCATAACCTCGGAGGAATGAAGTCTCGGAGGTACTCTTTACCTCAGTCTTTCCACTGTTACCCATCTGTAAAAGAACGGATATCAAAAAAGCAGAGAGAGAGAGAGAGACAAATCTAATTAGGAAGAAAAAATAATATGTGGTTCCCACGCTCTGTGGGAATTGGTTTAAGCGCAGCTTTCACCGATGTTTGCGAAGAATGCTCTTTTTGTTTGGCGACCGTCTGATAGTGCAGAGCAGACTTCCAAGTTGGATAAATTTGCGTGGGAAACGCGTTGCTCGACATAAACTTGTGGCGCTCGAACATGCGCATTCCATGCACAACGATGAAAGAACGACGTCGATGACACGAGGACGATGGAATAACGATGGCAGCTTGAGGACAGTGAAGCGACGATGGTATGATGATGATGATGATGGTGACGGTGTAACGACTACGGAATAGCGACGAGTATATCGTTACGATGGCGTGAGGATGATTGAAGAATGACGATGCAGTGACGACGACAGAGTGAAGACGGCGGAACAATGACGACGACATAACAACGAAGGATATGATCTCCATGGATTGAAGGAAATGAAATGACGACGATGGCATAACGACGGCGGCGTGTTCGCGTTAAAGCTTACGTCCATGCTTACGTACATCACCTACAACCATGGGTACATTGTGTGCACTAAATTCGGTGCTTGTTAACACTATGCCCGGTAACGGCCAATCGCGCAAGACAGCCAGCAAGCAGCCAACAGCTAGCCCTCGAAAAGAGAGAGAAACAGGAAAAAAAAATCGGGGTAGCTGCACTAGTGGCGCAAGGCTAAAGTCACAGTGGAGCTGATCGGTTCATAGCTGGTCCTGGCTATACGAAGTGATGCTAAGGTATACGAAGTAATGCCAAGTGATGCTAAGTTATACGAAGTGTATAAGCATTTTCTCGTGGTCCCTGGTATCGGGGAACGCCTCGCGAAGCACTTGCAGTCCTAGTGGGGCGAAAGCTATGCACAGTGTACGGGCGTCATGCAGCAGACGACACGCCGGGATGACGTGCGAGCCGCCGCCAGACGGGCCCCCTGTTGCAGTCACGGACACCGCGAGCGTTCGGCGCTAATGCGGGGAAACGGAGAAGCGCAGATGGCGTCGGCAGCACCTCTGCGCGTTGCCTCGTTGGTGCTGCTACAATTTGTTTCTCTCTCGCTCTCATTTTCTCTTTCTCTCGCCCGAGCATAGCGCGCGACGCTGCGCGATCTGATTGCTAGGCAACACATATTACGGCCGACTTAAACAGCTCCGCTGTTAAAAAAAACGCCTCGCTTTTAAAATAACCAGTACACCAGTCATCACCTCCCTGAAAAAACAACGACCGGGAAGCCTGTACACACGAACTTTATCCCGAAGTCTTAAATGCGCACACGCTCCCACACTCGCAAGATTTATACGACGAACAATCGATGGTAACCAAACCTACCATATTGTAACTTTACCAGCCTAGCCTAGCCTAACCTAATCAAGCCTGGGTACCTTCCAGAGCATAACCTATACAGCAATGCCGCATTTCTGAAAATTATTCTGAGCCACTGGGTGCTGCGGAAGATGAGAGGCCAGTAACCGCGCCTTCCCATCTTCTGTTCCTTTGCTTGTTACCGCCACTATCGAGCAGCTATTAAAAACTGTAACATCACGCGGACCTCGTCGAATTCTGCGCAAGTAATACCAACCGGTCCTCCAGCCGTGAGGGTGAGTTCTCTCAGCATTTAAGCGTTAAATTCTCACAGAAATATGTGGCAAAGGCACACAACACAAAATAAACTTAAATTTCCAAGCTTAGTATGCGTAGCATTCTACTTGTCCCAAGCGTATCACCCCTGAAGAAAACTGAACGCCAGGCCGGGGTATACTAGTGCCCATTTGAACCAGTGGGTGCCCGGCGGCGGTGGGAATCGAACCCACAACCTCCCGCAGCCGATGCAGGCGCTCTACAACTTTGGTTGCTTTTGAAGGTCCCTAGAGCATGTTTAACTGCCAAAATATATGCGTGGCACATTTGTCAAGCAGCTGCTTCTATTTACCTAGTGTAGAGTAGCAGGCCAGAGCAAGCTGTAGCTCAGGCTGAGCTCTCCACCTCTCTGCCTTTCACCTCTTGTTTTCCTCTTCCTCCTTTTTTCTCTCTCTCTGGTTCTATTTCTCCGAAAAGGGTGGTAGAATTTTTCTAAGGAATCGTATCGTAGAAGTGACGCTTTACTGCTATGACGTGTCATTACTATTCCTCACTCTACAAGCATGCATCACCGTTGTCTTCGTGACATCGTTGCGCGCATGTCTCACTTTGTGCATCCACCTAATTTGGTGTTTGAATTTCGGCATCACTTGTGAACAGTGCAGTGCAAAATTATAAAAGTTGCATGAAAATAATGTTGCGACCTTCGTCGTGCATAAAAAAAATATAGCGTAGCTTGCACTGGAGGCGAAATGCTAAAGAGACAGCGGAGCTGATGGAGACCTAGCTAGTCCTGGATTCTGGGCTAGGCTAAGCACTACCAAGTCATCCCCAGTTTTTTCTAGAATTTATTGATTATTGATCGATTATTGATTAACTATTGAATTGGCTATCGATTGGCTATCGCAAGGTATCGGCCACGTATTTGGGCTAGGCTAAGCACTACCAAGTCATCCTCAGAATTTTCCGAAATTTATTGATTATTGATTGATTATCAATTAGCTATTGATTGGCTATCGATTGACTATCGATGACTGACTAAGCTTAAGTAGTCCCAACCATGCTTAGCTAGACTTATCCAGGCTCAGCTTCGTTAGTTCAGATGGGTATGTGCCATTGCGTTTAGACCCTTTCTGCACTACCGCCAGGATCGGTCCCCATTTTCTGTTCGCGGTTGACACATTACGCCCGGCTTAAACAGCTCCGAAGTTAAAATTAACATTTCACGAGGTTAGAGGTTGTACAGGATGACAGTAAACAACTGCGCGCATCGCCATTAGTTGTATATTGCTACACGCGTGCTACACGCGTGTTGTATGCTACACGCGTGTGGTATTTGGTTGTTTGAACGAGGCGCGCGGGCGCCTAGACGAAGAACTAAGTACAGGAGACTATTTACAAGTATATTTACAAATGATAGCTGCAGCGCTCGGGTGATGGCGTAGCGCGTGGCGTGATCTGTGGCCACAGCGATCCACCTGTTCCCAGAGGTAGAAAGAGGAAAAGGACCAAGTAAATCTAAACCAACCCGAAAGAATGGTTCCGCGGGAATGTCAATTGGTTGAAGGTACCCAGCAGGGAGCGTCGAAGGTGTCTTACGTCCCATGGTCGCTCCGGACCTCGCCCCTGGCCAAGCAGCCGCCCTGTATCGCCTTTTGCTCTCCTATCGCGACATATTTGACACTGACAATCGCCCACTTGGTCAGACGTCCCTTGTTAAGCATCGGATAAACACTGGTGATGCTGTTCCCATTCATCGCCGACCGTATCGCGTGTCCACGGCAGAGCGGCAAGTTATTCAGCAGGAAGTCAACAAGATGCTCGCCAAAGGCATTGTTGAGCCCTCGTCGAGCCCTTGGGCGTCGCCGGTGGTGCTCGTCAAAAAGAAAGATGGCACGTGGCGTTTCTGTGTTGATTACCGCCACCTAAATCGAATCACTAAAAAGGACGTTTACCCGTTACCACGAATTGACGACGCTCTTGATTGTCTTCACGGTGCCAAATACTTTTCGTCCATTGACCTTCGATCTGGTTATTGGCAGATTTCCGTCGATGAGCAAGACCAAGAAAAGACCGCTTTCGTCACTCCAGATGGCCTCTACCAATTTAAGGTTATGCTGTTTGGTTTATGCAATGCCCCCGCCACGTTCGAACGGATGATGGACTCTCTGCTTCAAGGTTTCAAATGGTCAACTTGCCTTTGTTACCTCGACGACGTCCTTGTGTTTTCTCCTACGTTTGAGACGCACCTTGAGCGCGTCGCAGCTATACTTGACGTCTTCCGCAAGGCTGGGCTCTCGAGCTATCGGCTGATCTGGCCAGCGCTGCAGCTATCATTTGTAAATATACTTGTAAATAGTCTCCTGTACTTAGTTCTTCGTTCGCGTAACAATATTATTGCGATAGCAATTATATGGACACTCAAAAGCAGATTTCTGCCGTCGGCGTCGCCGTCGCCGTCGCCGTGAGGTTCCGTATGACGTCATTTGGAGATGAAATCGTCGCCGCGCGCCGAACGCTGTATGTGCGAGTGAAAGGGCGCGAGGGGCGCGTCTTTCACGGGGAGTGAACGCGCGGCGGAGAACAAACGCGCGTTCTGCGCCGTGCTCGCTTAAGGGCTGCAGAAGTAGGCGTCTCTTTTCTCCTTTACAATCACCATATATGTAGAGCAAACGCGCCTTCTTCAGACGTGCGAGAGGCCGTGGGGGAGGGGGAGGGAAGGGAGGCGACGTTTAGCTGCGGCACCAAGTGCCTATTTATATCAGAGGCTCCAGCAACAGTCACCAACGCCGCACGCATTTTGAGCTAACGCTGGCAAAACGCCGATGGCGTCGACAACAGTTCTGCGTGTTGTTGCTACCAAAGCCGCTCACCTTACTTCGTATGACATTGCTGTGTTGCTATCGCATTCATTGCTTCGCCCTTAGGGCGAAACTGTGACATTTTTTATGTAATTACCTGCTTCACTAAAGCTTCGCTTCACATAGATTCCAACATCTGCGTTGGACCTGCGTGCATTTTTTTTAACAGCCCATGCATTTTTTTTCTCTCCTCTTTAGCCATTACTGCCCGAGCTCCCAATTATGTTCTTCTCTCTCCTATATGTTTCACTCGGTATGCTTTTATTATATACTTCTACGTGTTTCCTTATAGATCTATGGTCACTTTTGCGTTCACAAACCTAAAAAAAAAAATGTGCCGCTACACTACCCCAATTCGCATGTTCAGACAGTCAGTGGAAACAATAACTCTCGCGACGAGCGAAATTACATGTCTCACCCTCTTGTGGGACATCTCGAACATCGGCAAGAACTCTTCGATCACAGACAGGTCACCTCCTGATTTCACGTGCAGGTTGCAGTATTGGGCCCTGACTCGATCCGTTCCGTCCTCGTTGCGGACCACCGTCTCGATGCACTCGTCGTACGCTCCGAATTCGACAACAGTCGTTTGGAACAATCCGATCGGTATCTTGGCCGACGCGTCGATCACTGCAATGCGTAAAAGAAGCGGACCTAAGTGCAGCGTATCTTTGCTCGCGCAGGGGAAAGTTTCAGGCTCTCAATTAGATACGGGAACAAGCTTGTACACCCGGTGCCATAACAGTGCCCTGTGTTTTACATGTCCTTCGGTACACAAGGCAGTACAGTCTAAGACAGGGTCCCAAACAGTGCCCGAGGACTGCATTTGGATCGCATCTGTTGTCGAACGCCCAGCTGGCGCTCAATGTGACTTTCGGACCCGATAGAGCGACGATGAAACAATGTGCAATCACGTATCGCTAGACACACCTTCTCTCAAATTCTAGGCATAGCGCGTCTGTGTTCTTCGTTCACATTGATGTCAGCAATGACGCACATTGGGCTAGCGCCGCCTTATCCGGTGAATCCATGACACCGTCGAAACCCCAATTAATAAATCGATGGACATTAAATATTTATGTCAAGTGACGTATATTAGTGTAAGTGTACATACTCGAAAATGTGAAATTGGAGGATTGTACATAATTATCGTCTCTAACAACGCAATGTCATATATATAGGCATTTCATCTTCACAACCTGTGGTGTACGTTTCGCTTCAGAAATTACCGGGGTTCGTGAGTACCCTTCTACTAGCAAACAACAATGATTCGCATCACGTAGCGCTCGACTGGAGTTGTGGCTGTCCAATGTTTATTTTCCTCTTTATGAAGTGAAATGGGCAGAATAAGGGAAAGAGGGGGGGAGGGGGTGCGGTGCGGCACAGTACAGTTCGTTCACAGGATGAGGTGATCAGCTGAGAAAAAGCAAAAGTTACCGTGATGTTTCGCTTCATGAACGCGGGTGACGCGCAAGCGTATGGGTGCTATAGCGCACACGACGCTATCGGCCTAGCTCGGTGCCTAGAGGCATAGACTGTCAGCATCACCCCTCCTCCCGGTGGGAAGACGGCACGCTTCCTCCCCGTTTCCTCCATTGCGCGTGCAAGATTGAACCGCCGGCTGATCGTCGACTCACCGTAGCAGGCTTTCACTCGCACATACAGCATGCGGTGCGCGGGGGGACGCTGTTATCACCAGACAAACCCGGTACGTCCATTCCGCACTCAGCACCCGTAGCAACTGCCAGAGGAGGTCCACCAGGCGCGCCTACGCCTACCCTCCTCATCCGCAACGCTTCGCCTCTTTTCTCCTGTCCTCTCAACGAAACCTAGACTTCGCTCTATGTCACGTTGCTTTGCCACGCGCTCAACGCGCTCCTTCGTATTTTCCCCGATGCGCGATCCTCTTCTCCACCTCCAGGCGCCTTTCTCCGGCGCTCACTCCCTTCGCGGCTTCAAACATCCCATCGCCGGTTTCATTGGCTTTCCATTTACGCTTGCGTGCAAAACAAAATTATGTGAGATGCATGCTATGTAGTTATGTACAACGTTTAGAGAAGAATTGGCATCGGCTACGTCACGCTGAAAGCGGTGGTTGCGAGTTATTCCGGAGGCGTGGTCATTCCTTGGGAGAGTCTCCATTCGAGCACGCTAAGTGCTGATGGCTGCCTTTCGTCCACGGAATAATTCACGGGTCC
This sequence comes from Dermacentor silvarum, assembly GCF_013339745.2. Taxonomy (NCBI): domain Eukaryota; kingdom Metazoa; phylum Arthropoda; class Arachnida; order Ixodida; family Ixodidae; genus Dermacentor; species Dermacentor silvarum. Next base: position 58,802,024 of record NC_051161.1, read on the forward strand.
ATCTTGGGCGTGACATTTGCTGGGTGCGCGGAAGAGCATTCCCCCTTTTGTTTTGCCGCAGCTATTCACCTCCTCTCGAGTACGGTGGACATTGCATGTACTACATAAATATCAGGCTTGGTAGAGCACGTTTTCTTTGCCGACATGAGGAGTAGAAACAGGGCGAAAGCAAATAAATAGCTGCTTCGGCAAGTGGTGTTCGTGTTTACCTGCAATCGCGCAAGTATCATAACCAATTAAAGCCTTGTTTTATACCGATGCACTCGGCACAAATAATTTGACATGTAAATTAACGTATCACCAAGAAGCGTGTGGTGCACAAGGTTGTGATGAATAAACACTGGGGAGCACTTACCCAACACTAAAAAAAAGAAAAAAAAAGAAAAATGCCATCGATCTGAAGTCTGCTTTGACCGCATACTCACTTCTCACGGCCCATGGTTCCAGATCCTTGATGGCTCTCATGAACTGCAAAATACCGATGCTGCACTCGCTGGAAATGTCCGCATGCAGCAGCTTGCGAGCAAAGCCACTTCCAGCGCTGGCCATGTTCTTCGCCATGAAGGCTCGCACGGTGTCCAAAACCCAGGGCTTCGGCGTGCCCCGAGTCGTCACGGTGTCCGGCACAACTTCGGTCATTGCCGTCACCGCGGTCGAACCTTGCTCTCGATGTTCCGATATCACGGTGGTAGCTTCAACCGTGGATGAAGCGTCGGAGGCGCATTCGACCTTGCCCTTGTAATTGGCGAAAGCATCGAAATGAAGGACTAATATTAACCACAGGACGCTTAACCTCATATCGAGCTTCTGAATGTGCCCCGCTTCTGGAGATCTATTCCACGCTCGGTTCACCGTCTGCACTGAAAGGCGTCATCTGCCAGTGAGAGACCAGTTTGGCAGAGCCTGCACAATGTTCTTTTTGGATATTTGCTTTATGAGGGCTTTGAATAGCACAGCGATGATAACATACACAAACTTCACCGGCTACGCGCATGCTTCATTTTCCTTCCTTAGCTCACTCATGCAATAAAGTATACTCTGCGAGACCAAAAAAAAAGAAAAAAAAAAGAAGAAAAGGTACTAAGCTTCAGTATCTGCGCCACCTTAAGATGCCTGAGGGCAAGATACACGTGGCGCGTATAAGTAAAAACAAGATGGTCCACCAAGGTCTTCGACACTGTAGATGAGTACTCAAGCATCAGGCCATAATTATATTTTGTCTTGGCAGTACTACGTTGTAGCCATGCATTTGCATCGCATTTTCGCAGAGTTTCGAACTGATGGGCTTATTTTCGCGTCTTCGGCGCCGTTAGTATGCACAAAGTGACTCTCCGAGACACACGAATGAACAGTAAAATGACCGGTGTGGTCGAGCGGCCCACGTGCAATGGATGGCATACGCAACGCATTGACGGGCGTGACGATTATTGGCAAGCTGCCACGATGCATCTCAAATCCGCGTAAATAATTTTTAAGTGGTCAAAGAGAACACGAACACGGACAAAAGAAAAAGAAAAAAAAAGAAAAAGAACGCACACCAAAAAGCAGAGCTCTATACATGCATACGGTATGTAATCATGCGTAGAGAATCTTTCAAGACAGGAATGAGAATTTTCTGCCTATACGAGACAAACAGTGTTTCGTACGAGCCCCGTAACTCCTTATGTCACGAGTCCATTTCAATATCGCAGATTACAGAGCGTTGTCGTGAAAAGGGGATTGTCGAAGGAAATATGCCTTATGACCAGAAGAATGTGTTTCTTGTCAGTTGGCACTGCTTGCTATACTGTGTGTCAAGCGTGTTCTTCATCCGGGAACAAAGTTAAAGAAACAGGAGCGAACAATAACAATTTGTGGCAATTTGGCTTCTTTACGCGGTTTATGCATTTCGAGAGAGAGCTTTAATTTTTGCCCATTAGTCTTCTTAAAGTAGATTAAAGTAGCTTGAGGAAGCTCGAAGAAAGCATTGTTTTAGTTCCGTTTGAAATCAATTAGCGTTGTGCAATTTTAGGGGGAAATGGTGGTGTGTTCCAGAGTGAAAAGGCAGGAATGTGTGCCGACTGTTTGCTATAGTTGGACAAAATGTTGACTAAAATGCCCTACGCCAATTAGCGTTGTGCAATTTTAGGGGGAAATGGTGGTGTGTTCCAGAGTGAAAAGGCAGGAATGTGTGCCGACTGTTTGCTATAGTTGGACAAAATGTTGACTAAAATGAAGCCCATACTGCCTTAAAATCTTGTATTGCTGGTGCTAATAAATAAATAAATAAATAAATAAATAAATAAATAAATAAATAAATAAATAAATAAATAAATAAATAAATAAATAAATAAATAAAGGAATGGGTGGAAGGAGGGTAGGACAGTATTCCATTCACGATAACTGTAAACAAATTAAAACAATGCTAGGCGGATTTGTCAAGTTGCTGTAAGGCACGTGTGCATATACATCTGTTTTGAAATACAGGAGCTGCCAGAGGTGGTCATGGGCATACAAAAATACGCAGTTTCGCGCGAAAGGCGAAGCATCAATTGCGATAGCAAATTAGTTGATTGCTATACGAGTAAGGATAGTAGTTTTATCGTCTGCATAAACTTGGACACATTCGCTTACTAACCGAATTAACAAGCGTGGTGTCACCGCGCACAAGCAAAATTGAATAGATCACACTAAATGACTGCAGACAACCACTGTCAATAAGCTGGCTTGAGCAAGCGTGACAACAGCAGCGAGTGAAGATTCGTGCGGTCTATCGCTTCAACGAAAACGGGGCGGCGAGAGCACAGCGCATACAAAGGTAAGAGCCGGGGGGTGATCGCTTTCAAGATACGGCGCGCGCGACAGCCCGAAGCCGCGCAAAGTACAAGTACGCAATTGCTCGCAGAGTTGAAGCCGCATCCCCTCCCTGCCACGCTGCCTTACCGCTTTCCTCCTTTCGCGTGGGAGATCGAGTCGCCAGTTCCCCTTGCGGCCGGTCGCAAGATACGCATTTGGTGCCGCAGCTAAACGCCACCTGCCCTTACTCCCTCCCTCCTTCCCTCCCATCCCCCCAAGGCCTTCCGCGCGACGGAAGAGGTCGCGTTTGCTCTCCGCCGTGCGTTCGCATTCCGTGAAAGCGCGCGTCTCACGCGCGCTTTCACTCGCACATACAGCATACGGTGCGTGGCGACGATTTTATCGCCCTTGGACTTTATACGGAACCTCACGGTGACGGCGATGACGGCGATGACGACGACGGCGATGGTGACGCCGACGGCAGAAATCCGCTTGGAGTGTCCATATAATTGCTATCGCAACAAAAAGTGTGCGAAATCAGAGCTACTGATGCATGCCAATGGAGCCTTGAAGCGCAGTTACTGAATGCGGATGCTGTGTCTGCGATTATTATTATTGTGATTATCCTTCTTTTGGACCTTCACCCAGTTTGCGGTATGTTTGGCTGTCTGTTCGTCCGTATCTAACCTCTTTCATTCTCACTTGGGTCACTGGGTGGTCCATGGGCTTAGGGTTAGGACGATGGGCTGCTGTGCTGATGGGACCGGGTTCGAAACCAACGTTCGGAAAAAAGTTGTCGCAGTTTCACCTGAAAGGCGAAGCATCAATTGCGATAGCAAACTTGTAGAAAGCTCTACGGAGTAATGATAGTAGCTTTATCAGCTGTATAAACTCGGACATGCAGCAGCACCAGGCCACACGCAGAACTTGTCGACGCCGTCGGCGTTTTGCCCGCGTTCGCACAAAATGCGTGCGGCGTTGGCGACTGTTGCCGGAGCCTCTGATATAAATAGGCACTTGGTGCCGCCGCTAAACGTCGCCTCCCTTCCCTCCCCCTCCACCCCACGGCCTTTCGCGCGTCGGAAGAAGGCGCGTTTGCTCTACATATATGGTGATTGTAAAGGAGGAAAGAGACGCCTACTTCTGCAGCCCTTAAGGGAGCACGGCGCAGAACGCGCGTTTGTTCTCCGCCGTGCGTTCAGTCCCCGTGAAAGCGCGCGTCCCTCGCACCCTTTAACTCGCACATACAGCGTTCAGCGGCGCGCGGCGACGATTTCATCTCAATTGACGTCATACGGAACCTCACGGCGACGGCGATGGCAGAAATCTGCTTTAGAGTGTCCATATAATTGCTATCGCAATAAAACTTAGGTCACCGAGTACGTCACACTGGGTGTGTGCCGCTCTTCAATGAGAAACAAAATTCGTCGGCCCTTCCACTCCGTGAAGGTGGTTAACCAACGAAGCTGAAACGTTCGGCCCCGGTGTTTATCACTGGGATAATCTTGAGGGTTCATTAAAGTAGTTCTCAATTATGAGGTTACACACAAGTTCGGCGGCGACGGAGATAACGACGTCACTGACGGTATGCCCGCAGTCCGCCGTTCTCCCCAGTTGGCTCGGCGGCGTGGTTAGCAGCATTTGCCCGCCCATTGCCGCTTGCGATTATTCGAAATAAATTTATTCAAAAGTAAATCTGTCCGTTACGTAAAACAATAAATAGCGCATACCCCCTTAAGCAATGACTCATGCCCCCGTAAACGTGGTCTCCCCATTACGACGACAGAATAGAAGTGAAATTCTACGCTGTAATGATTAGCGGCAAGGCAGCCAGCTGTGGAAGCAGATGACGACGACGAACGCGGGAGCAGTGGCACGAGAACATGCCGAGCACGAGCTGCGGGCTCCGTGTCTACTTCCTCATGTATATAAAATATCCGCTTTTAAGGGCGCATATGACCAAGCGACAGTGGCTGAATCGGTTAGCGTGGTGGTCTCGCAACCCGGAGGTCGGTGGTTCGAATCCGCAGCCCGAAGGGCAACTTTAGTCGAGCCTTCGCCGTCAGGCCGGTGTCACGCAGTTCACGTGACTAGGATTGGGGGTAAGATGCGCTGGGTGAGGGAGCGACCAATGAGAAGGCGCGATAAGGTCTGTGCGGCGCGCACCACGAGAAGTGCCTCCAGAGGAGGCTCGCCTACCGCGAGAGTTGGCTCGCAACGCGCCCGTCGCTTGCTCTCATTACTGGTGCGTAAAAAGGGGGCGGAGGAACTTGCACGCGAAAAGCACTAAGAGCTGCTGCCGACGCCGTCCGCGTTCTATAAAGCAAGTCTTCGCACCACTTAGTGCGTGAAGCTGCCATTCAATTTTTTTTCACGCTGCTTGCGTTTTTTCGCAGAAAATTTCTCTTATACCCATCACCTCTCCTCCTCGCGCTCAGCACGGGCTCTCATTGGTCGCCTTCTCTCCCAGCGCGCCTCTCCTCTGCTGGTCACGTGACACCGACAGACAGACGGCGAAGGCTGGACTTAAAACAGCTTCGCTGTTAACAGTAAGCAAGTGTTACACGTGTGTAAACGTGAAGGCGAAAACACGCCTGCTATGGAAGACAACGAACGCGCGAGCAGTGGCACGAACGCGAGGGGAAGTATGGGAACGCTGGCATGATCAGCGGCATCGGAGCTATAACTGGGGAAGACGACGATGAACGCGCGCGTATTGGCATGAGCGCGTCTCTGTGACTGCAATCAGGTACGCTCTAGGCACACCTTCAGTAAGCCACAACCATGGAGCAGCTGTGCCTTGAGTGAGGCGTGGTCTCGCATCCTGGTGGCCTGGGTTTTATTCCCACCTAGACCAAAATTCACCAAATTTTCTTTTCAAAGCCCCTAATTTAGTATGTTTACAGTAACCTCGCTGAAAAATGCGACATCGATTCGAGCATTTTTAGACGCGCTTTTACTCTTTGCGGCGTCGGCCGTTTTTCGTCACGGCACAGTTTCGCCAAGGCCACTGCAAGGTCACACCAAGGGCTCCGCCAACATAACCGCCCTAAGGCTTTCGCCTTATGAAGCCTTAAAATGTATCCAATGCTGGGCGGAATCGAATCCGTGTCATATATGTTGAGGCGATCTTGTCTGAATATGCACTGACTTCGCGGCGGCGCAGTGTGTCCAGAGGGGAAGCGTGAGGCGGGAGCTCGGTTGCAGTACACGCCTGATACGTGACGCGCTTCAACGGTGGCAATAAGGTCTGTCGCTACATTGGTTCAATGCTGATTGAATTAACGTCGGCAGTCACCCTGAGGTGGTTTTGGCCACATTTTTACTTCGAAGTGTTTAGGCCGGGGTCCACCAAGAATTCACTGACTTATTTTTCTCACGGAAATACGCATGAACAAATAATACAAAGAAAGAAACCGAAGAAAAGTTCCGTCGGGCACGATATGCAAGAAATTTGCAGAGGCTACACAGACGCGCCTTATATTTTGTACCCGCGCTCTTGCTCGGGGCGGTGCCGCCGCCTACGAGCGAGAAGTTTTTGTTTTCCGGCCCGCTCCGCTCAGACCGTCGGTCCTAACGATTCGCGCAGAGCCGTCAGCGGAACGCAGCGGGACGCGTGCGCGTGCGCAACGCTTATATCGGCAGCGGAACGAAGAACGCTGATACGCCGGAGCGTTACTGTGTTGATTTGTCGTTTACAGCAACGAATGGCTATCTTCCTGCAGCCAACGGTGTGCGTTGTTAGCGGAGCGGAGCGTAAGCAACGCTCGCTAAAACTGTCTATTATGACACTAACGCGCACCGACAGTGAACGCTTCGTCTCAGCACTACGACGGCTCGATGCCAGCATTCGAGGGACGCTGGCGGGTTTTGGCCACATTTTTCTTTCTGGTGCAAAGGCCGCAGTCGGGCATATGCAAGAAATTCGAATTTTTGTTTTCCTGGGCTGATACGCCGAAATCCCTTAATGGCTACGACGTTGCGCTGCTGAGCACGAGCTGTCACCTGCTAGGCTGCCGCTTGAAGCACAAGTTTTAATCCTGTCAAGGTCAGACTGCCCGCGTTACAGCTTTAAGAAAAAGAAAAAAAAAGGAAAAGAAAAACTACAGTCAAAACGTTCCGGTTATTCCCACCTGAGTGTGTTTACACCGCCTAGAAAAGGGAAGCCCCGCATCCTTGCACTAAATAAAACTTTCACGTGTCTCCTACTGACAGATAAGGTTTTGCACCATCAGTCACGTAATTCAGCTAAACTCGGCTTAAAGAAAAGGAAGCAAAACTGCGTGACAGAGGCAACGGACGACTAGATCAGTGTTTTTGGTTCTCTCGAACAAGATTGCACATGTTTTCATTTTTTTTTCAGTGTCCGGTAATATGCCGGTACCGGCCAATCGTGCGACACCAACCAGCAGGGCTGACAATGGTACGACGGCGACATTTCTTTCCCTATGGCCCACGTATTCATCAAGAGCTATTCGGCAGGACAGCAACTATAGCAGCAGCAGTGAGAAAGTCGAAGGAAGAGGCAAAGAAAGTTTCAATTTAGACCAATCGACGTTCGTCGCTGGCAGTTGAAACTGTCCGTTTGGTAAGATCGCTGATTGCACCCCGACGTGGTATGCGCGCTCCTCGTCGACAGGAACGTTAGTGTTTGTGCGCGTAAACGTATGTTCAGACTGCGGTCGTAACGTTAGCAAAGCACGCATCTGTCGTAAATCTTGTATCATGCGTTAATATAGCGTTAAGAAAGTTAAAAATGCTGGTCGTCCACATTATCAGTTGCACACGTTACGCTTTTTAACAATCAAAACGTCAGCTGGCCAGTTGCGTATCAGTGGAAAACAACCGCGCATACACGGTTGTTTACCACTGATACCACGGCAGCTACCAGTGCCTCCTACTACGCACACACGCATACGCAGTCATGGACAATGCTCTAACTGGGGATGCCGGAAGGCGCGTCACCGGAAACTTAAAACAGAAAGTGCGGCGCTCGTTGGTCGCATCTTAATTGTATCTGGATGAAACGTAAATGTAGTGGGCCTTCCAACAAACACGCTTGCGCGTGTGACGGCTTTTGCGCTCTTAATGATTCATACGACTGTACTCTGAGCAATTTGGTAACGCTTTTTGCGTTTGAGTTTCTTGCGAAAAATCTGCACATACGTACGCAGTCTGAACGTACGCTCATGCCTGCAGCGGAAGGGCAGCACGCTGCCCTGGCTTCGCTGTAAGGAACCGATGAAACGGAGCCTGCCGGGGCGTCCTTTGGTTTCGTCGTTTTCACAGCCAAACGCACTGCGCGTTTACGGAGACTTGAATTGTAATCCTCCGCGCGCGGCCGAGGATGTGCTGGATGGCGCGGACAGCGCGAACGCGCCTGGAGATCCCATTAAATTTCTACCCTGTTAGAAACCGGTGATTCGGACAAGTATAACTCCGGGTAGTCTCCCTTGCAATAATACACGACGACATTAAAGTGCTGGACCTCGCAAACTGCAGCCACTGCTAACATTAGCTATCTCGATAGTCACCGTGTTTGGTCTGATTGTTCTGCAAATGTTTGTATCAACATATAATCATGATCATGAGCTGTCATAACACAGAGAAGTAACGAAAATATACTTCATACTTTCTTGAAAGTCCTCTGGGCAAACATTGCGAATTACACTAGGTAAAAGTACGCCTGAAGTTATGGCATCGAAGAACTTGCTCCTGATGGCTACCGAATAGTGATGTCAGGTCAAGGACGGGACTGACTTACTAAAAAGAAAAAAAAAAAATAAGAAAAAAAAAAAAAAACAGGCAGGCTCAACTCCAGTTGACATCTACGTAAAGCGAAGCATTCTTGGTGGGATTGGCTCATGAAGTATGTGTGTGTGCCTATATATGAGCCGTGCTTGTCGAGATATAAATATCAATATTAATGCGAAAGCATTATTTGCCTCAAGAGACAGAAAAGCCGGAGTTGTAGGTAACGAACGGTACCAAAAATCATCATCACATCATGTGACGTCATCAGCGTCTTGAATTACGTCAATTCTAATACAGAAGATAGTAAATGGTATAGCAACGTTAATTAGTAGTATTTATGGGTAAATAAAATGAATTAAAGTGAATTAAGCTGAATTACAGTGAATAAAAGTTAGAACAAGTTATAGCAGGTTGACTTAGGTGGAGTAAAGTAAATTAAGGAGAATTAAAGTAGATTTTAAGCTGGTATAAAGTGGATTAAGGCGGAATAAGGTGGTTGAAAGTGGATTAAGGTGGTATAATTAAGGTTGGTGAAAATTAGAAGAAGGTAGATTAAGGTGGATTAAGGCAGAGTTGTGAAGGAGACGTGACAATGCATGACCTCACGTATCATGGTCACATGATAATTGGAGGAAAATTGATTCCGAGATGCTCATGTATGACGCCATGTCACGTGTCACGTCATGACATGTGACACGTCAGAATACTTTCGCATTCAAATCACCTTAGGATACTTAAGTGACTCACTTTTTATTGCGGAGTAAATTAAACAAAATAATGATTTCATTTGCCGTGAAATACAGACAGGGTTGATAACAAACACGCATTTACATGCAGTACACCAAATTTATATATATATATATATATATATATATATATATATACTAAAGGTACCTACAGAAGTCCACTGTACATAAAGGAAACATTCTCTATATAAACTTTTAAAGCAGGCGAAACCTGCCCGCAGGCTATGGATTACTGCTGAGATATTCAAAGTGATAAAATAAAAAATTATACAGCGTGTTTCTGGAAGGACGTGATTTCGATGGATCTAAACATTTAAAAATACACAAACAATTTGAATAAATTGCCAGACGTAATTAATATCTTTCTGTTTGATGACATTATCAATATTAAACAAATATAAAATGAGGCTTGCATTGGAACTAGTTGTAATGACGTAATTAGGAAACCGCGCGGAAGAAGTTATGACACACACAACGTGAACACGATCACAGATGATGATGCACTATCGTTTGTGCTTGTGATCACGTTGTGTGTGTTTCTTACCTTCCACAGCGCATGTTTTCTAATCACATTTGGAAGAAAGTAAATGATGGTATAAGTGCCAAAAGACTAAAATGACTTTGGTGAGCTTTAAATAGACAAGTCTACAAAGAGAAAGAAATGGCTAACTTAATAAATATCGTACTACTTTGGTTGAAATTACATACGATTGTGATGCTCTCGGGCACTTGCCCCTTCCCTTAAAGAAACTTTTTCAGCTCGAGGTAATCGATATTTTTAAGAACATTAAGATAAGTAGAAGTGAAGGCATTGGTGATTTGAATATGGAGCCTATTATATTTGTTATCGATCTACTTAGTCTATCTTTAACTCACATATAGGATGTCTTTTATTTTAAACGTAGATACATTTCCCAATACTAGCGGCAAAGTATGTCTGCCTCGCCTACGAACTCATTTGCAAGAACGCCACGTTCGCTGCGCTTATAGTTTCTTTATGAAAAATCTGTATGCTCTAAAAAAAGAAAGAAAAAAAAACATTCAGTATATACCCTATCGTTTGTCAACATTTTCTCCACATATGAAGACTGCACAAGTAACAGTTGTACACAAAAGTGGTGACAAAAATAATCTCAACAACTATAGGTCAATTGAAATAATGCCGCAATTTTATTTACTGCAGCTAGGACTTTAAAAAATTATGTTTATTGGGCTCTCTAAACTTCTCATAATCATTCCGTGATAACACAATCGCAATATGTTTTCAGGCCGGGTCTTTTAACACAAAGCAGGTGACTTCATCAAAAAGAATTGATTTTGCTAAAAATAAAGGCGAGAAGGCTTACACAGGGCCACGGCCGGGCTCGACTGGCGCGCGCGCTCGCTTCTTACGGCCTTCTCACCCGTCGGGGAAACAATGGGAGAGTTTCTCAGCACGTTTTGCCACCCGTCGGCGGTAGGGGCGCTGCGACCCTGACCCTTCCTACAGATACTTGCGAATATCTGTGGGAATGCTGCGACAAATCTAGGCCTTAAGTTTAGCACAGAGAAATCAGGAATTATGATCTTTATTGAACACACGAGTAACTTCGTGGTGCCAATTCAACAGCAAGTAATACCCATAGTGAAGCAATATAAGTACCTCGGCGTACACATAAACGAAGGAAAGAATTACTCAAGCAACCACCAAGATAATCTGAAAATAAAGGGGAAGCGGAATGCAGCACTAATGAAACACAGAGCACTGTGGGGCCACAATAAGTATGAGGTGGTGCGTGGAATCTGGAAAGGAGTAATGGTGCCAGCGCTAACATTCGCAAATGCCATTATATGCTTAAAATCGGATATCTTGTCGGGTTTCGAAGTTAATCAAAGATCAGTAGGCCGATTGGCTTTGGGAGCCCACGGTAATACAACAAATTAGGCAGTGCAGGGTGACATGGGTTGGGCCTCTTTTGAAGTCAGATAAGCACAGAGCAAAATTAGTTTTGAAGAAAGGCTCAGGAACATGGATGCAAATAAATGGGCGGCTAAAGTGCACAAGTATCTCTGCATGAAAAGCGTGGACAGAGAATGGGGGAAGAGGTCAAGAAAGTTGACAACCAAGTACAGGATAATCGAAACGGTAAATAGACAACCAGGAGTCGTCAGAAAGAAAGTGAGAGAAATAGAGACCGTGAATTGGATGCAAAGAATGGAAACAAAAAGGACAATGGAGATTTACAAGAATGTGAAGAAAGAAAGGGCATTGCCTTGCTATTTGAGGCCCGAGGCGGTTGCCTAAGGAAGAAAACATATCGGAACAAATATTCGGAACTAGATGAGACATGTGTATGCTGCAGTAAAGATCCAGAAACCACTCAGCACATCCTGATGGAATGCCACGGGATCCACCCAGCGAGAACCGTAGGTAGCGTGCAACTCCCAGAAGCGCTTAGGTTTAAAGTGGAAGGAAACAAACAGATCAGCCGTAGAGATCTGCAAGAGACGATTAGAGTACTGGTGGAAAAAACGCAGGGAAAAGATGGATATGACCTGATCTCTTAAAATCATAGGCAGCGCTACAAGGTAAATTTTTGAAAAAAGAAAAATAATGAGAGGTATACAAAAATACTAGATAAAGAACATGTATAGTATACCTGATTAAATCAAGCAGGCTAGGTGACTATTTGTCGCCGCCCCGTTTCAAAGGGGATGCCAATAAATCATCATCATCATCATCATTCCTCCTCTGCTCCGCGTACATGCGCTTGCCTTCGCGCTCGCACGATCGTTTTCCCGCGCATTTTATTCGGTGCTCTGCCAGTGTTGTAAAGTATGCAGTAATTTGTGGGCTTCTGAAGACGGTCGTACACCCTTTAGTACGCGCTGCCACAGCCGAGACTTGGCGCCGTTCATTGCACATCGGTATATAACTGCTGTGTGATGGTGTATTGCTGTCTTCCGTATTGCAAGTCCCGTTCCGGGAAAACACCCGGTGTTTCTTTTCACCAGTTCCCAAGCAATGAGTTTCTAGCCCGAGTTTCTAGCGCTTTTGGACGAGATAGCATCAACTAGTAAAGGGGAATTATGAGATGGACAGAACAAAGATCGTAGCCTTCTCCTCCGGATACGCTACTCGGCAAATACATAATTTCACTATAACTCCTTTTTCCTCACGCAGCAACTCCCTTTAAGTATTCTTTTTTTCCGCGCACAATAGTGGACTGGAACTAGCTAAAAAATGACGTCGTCTCTGCGCCAACATTAACTTCTTTTTTATCATGTTTACAGTGACATTATTTTGTTTGTGCCATGTTTGCAGCGACAGTGTTTTACTTCTTTAGTGTGACGTTGCGTGTGCCCAACCTGTGCGCTTTGTATTTATTCAAATAGCAGTATTTTTATTAACCTGTGTATTTTCTGTACATACCAATGTATTCATTATGTTTGTACCACCTTGCTAAAATCACCGCATGGTGATTGCAGTATTTATAAAATATAAATAAATAAATAAATAAATAAATAAATAAATAAATAAATAAATAAATAAATAAATAATAAATAAATAAATAAATAAATAAATAAATAAATAAATAAATAAATAATAGCGTTTTTTTTTCGATAAAGCCTCCGAACACCTGCCACGCAGGAATGTACTAGAATTACTCGAAAGAGAAGTCAAGCCCTATTTACAACACGCGCCCATCTTGAGCTGCCCTGAAGGTGTTAACGACAGTCATGCGATACGATCCGCAAATCTAATTGCCGAGAAGTTTCTGAGAATACTCCTTGTAAATCAGTCAAACCAACTGAGTGACGAGAATGACAAGTCGGCCTATGTACACAAGCCGCCAAGGAAACACTTTAGATTGTAATTGTGAATAAGACACATTTGTGAGCTACTGTGTCCGCAAGAGTTCTCGCCTGAAAGTATGGCAACCATTGTAAATGCCATACGAGCAATAAATATTCATTTTCATTCCTCAAAATGCATTTGATGGCGGAGAGCTGTTCTGCCGGCGCATGCATCCCCAGTGAATTTAAAGAAGCTCGATGTATTAATACGGTTACACTGCATCAGTTTATAAGAAGCCTAGATGAACCATTTACGCCTTCTCTACAATTAGGCGACTTCTTCTTGAATGCACGGTGAGGTAAGAAGCGCGCCCGACCCAATCTTCCAGCGTAGCGCGCGCTGCACAGATCGGCTGGGAACAGCTCAGCAGGGTGGGGTCGCAGCGCCTCCCTCCACGCAGCGGCGATAGGCATGAACTAGCCCCGATGCGAAGGCCGTAAGAAGAGAGCGCGCGCGCCAGTCGAGCCCGGCCGTAATAGGGCATAGGTATACATAATTCTTCAAGAGCCTTCAATAGAATAAATCAGGAAACTATATGTAAAAAATTACCATTCTATGACGTTCTATTTGTGGTTTTATCTACAATGAAGGGTTAAATAACAGGTTGACCATTACTTTCACTTCGCCTACCTAGACAATTTACTATATATATATATATATATATATATATATATAACAGTAGCCTACGTGTTGGTGCTCTCATGGTCGTTTCGTTAACTTGGTAGGTACCAAAATTGGCGTAGTATGACAACAGTGTATGACGAACATAAATGATAGGTTATGACATGTGTGTCATGACAAGCGTGTCATGTAAGTCATAAAACAGCCGCCTAAAACGACTATGGCCCAGCGAAAAAACATTAACACTCAAAAATCACTGAAATGGGTTCGGACGTGGGTACTAAGTGAAGGCAACACTAAAGGATGATGCTAAAAATGATAGTTATGAGCATGACTCAGCAAAAATGACAATGACTCAGCGAAGAAAAGATTAACACTCAAAAACCACTCAAATCTGTTCTGTGTGGGTACTAAGTGAAGGAAACACTAAAGCATAATGGTAGAAGTCATAGTCATGAGCATGTGTCAGGAAAAATGACAATGACTCAGCAAAAAAAAGGTTAACACTCAAAAAGCAATTGGTTCGGACGTGGGTACTAAGTAAAGGAAACACTAAAGGAAGGTGGTAGAATGCATAGTCATGAGCATGACTCCGCAAAAATGACTCAGCGAAATAACATTAACGCTCAAAAACCAATGGAATGCGTTTGGATGTGGTACAAAGTGAAGGAAAAGGGTAAAGATCAATGGTTGAAGTCATAGTCAGGAGCATGGCTAAGGCTTGCGCCTTAAGGTCTCCTAGGTGTTGCTAAAGGGATTCCTGAGGACTCATGACGTGAATGTCATGACATGCGTGTCATGTAGGTCATGAAACAGCGCCGCCTACGTCTTGGGGCTCTGATTTTCTTTTCTTTCCTTTTTATTTTCACTTATTTTTTCTCTCTCTCCTGTCGCATCCCTTTATCCCTACCCCGGTACAGGGTAGCCAACCGGGGATAATCTCTGGTTAACCTCCCTGTCTTTCTTTTACCTTTTTTTTCTCTCTCTCTCTCTCATGGTCGTTTCGTTAACTTGGTATCTATAAGCTCCCTGCACACTGCTTCGCATAACATCGATTCCCCAGGGCGTGGGATCTGCCGGCTTTTTCTTTCTTGAGTAGTGAAACAGTGATTTTGAATAGCTGGATCTACCTTGACGCTTTTCTTGAAGGGACACAAAAGAAAAAGTTATTTCACCTGCATTTCACTTCACCGGAGTGGAGATCGCAGGATTGATTTTGACCACAATCTTGAATGGGGCTCACTGGAATCTAAGCACGCGGTTGTGTTGTATTCCGATCAGATCTGAATGTACAGTCGACATCAGAAGTTGACGGAACGAGGGACCTGAGAAAACGCTTAAGGTTTCTGCAGCCTGGGCACGCAGTCCCTTACTCGGATTTCGAGCCTGTAATCTGTATACCTCTATGCGAAGCCTATATGCCTATATACGAAGAACATATTGTTGTACCATTTTACTGGGTACGTTCAAGAAACACTCAGGAAGTCAACGTTGGAAGATTCCGTGGTCAGGAAACTTTCGACTACGACTCTAACGCCCGCGGCCGGGAACCTATTCCGGTGGCCTGCACAGAGTGCACAGGCGCTGAGTCACTGCGATGGAAATCAAGTTGTAAAGCAGGTTTCCAAGTTGGTAAGCCAGAGTGTCCTTATACGACAACAGCGCTGCAATTTGGAACTCTCCAACTTGGAAGTCTGACAGTCTTTAAAGTTAGCTAGAGTTACTTTATATGCTACCAAAGGTAGCAGCACATATAGTAACTCTAAAGTTAGCGAGCCTTCAGCGACATCCCTCGGCGCCTTACGGAGGCGACGGCGTGCAGTTCGGCGAGAGCACGGTGGTAGCGAGAGTCATACGTAGAGAGAACAGGGCGCGAAAATACGAGTACTAATCAGAAAACATGGCCTCCAAGACCACCATACTGGCGGTCTCAGAGGCCGTGTGCGAAAGGTCGCTATTGCGTTTGCCGTTAACAGGTGGCAGTGCGTATTCAATGTTTCGTAAACAAGTCGTGGCGTGCATAACTTTCCAATTGAAGCATACCTTGCATCTTTATTCACTGCTGTACCGGCTACAGATACCCACGTTCGAAGCGCGCCGTGCGGCATCATACAGGAAGACGTTAAAGATTGATTTATTAGAACTATGCTCAAAAAGCGTGACTGAAACAACGACACATAGAGAAACATATACCACAGAAAAAGCGGTGTATTTGGTACTTGTTTCTCTGTGTGGTCTTGTTTCGGTCGCGCTGTTGGAGCATATATAGTTCTAAAGATGAACCAAGTAGCCTTCACCGAGATGTTACTACATTTATTACGGCTAATTCAAATATGCGCCTTGAACGTATTTCATCCAGTTGCGTATTACACGTGTCGCCAGCCGTTATTCTCACCTTTCGCTAGCCTATTTACAGCATGTTCTTCAAATTGACGCTGTGGAGACGAATGAAGCGACGAGGTTCGATAGCCTGTATCCCGTGTTTCAGCGTCGAATCGCCTCAGATGATTTTAAATGTAGGGGATTCGAAACAAAAAAAATTTTTTTTTTGATGACCAAGGGTTAAGCAGCGCAAAATGTAGAAATTCGCGCCACAATATCCAATTCGCGCCACAAAATTCGCTAAGTAACATTCCAAATGAGGATTTCAGCTGCAAGTTGTAATTGCAAAAGTGATGTGAACGGCTTCTCAAAGCATAAACAAGAAAAACACGAATAACTGCAATTAACTTTCTCAACGAAGTCGTACAAAATCGTATAAATTAAAGTCCATGCACTAAAGTCATAATTAGTGTAATCAACGAATAGAGCGCCAAATTTCGCTCAAGTAGTTTGAATGCAAGATTTCTCGAGATAAAATCTCTCTAGCCTTGTGATGCGAAGTTTCAACTGCCAAGATTGCTCTCGGACGGTGCCGAAGTGAATTTCTCCGAAGCGTTGCTGGTGCTGTGAGAAGATTGGTATAATTTCCTCCCTTACGTGCAACTTCCTCCAGCTTATCTGAATAATTTAGAATTCTCCACATATTTAGATTCGCCTTTGGATCGGTCAGCATTTACTAGAGCTGATTTGGCCGCGTTGCTCCACACTGGACGCGAAATTCACTTCGCTTCGCCTAATTTCCTTAAGTACTCCATTTGGGGGGTAGTACCTAAGGGGACGATAATAAAAGGAAATGTTAGAAACAGGCGTTCATTACGAAATGTGAGAGAGAACGGCTTTGGCAAATGTAGATGTGCTCGTGATGATTGCAACGGCGCGTGGAAGGGCGTTCCCGTTCCATGCTGTTGGTGTTCGAAGAAAGAACGAAGCTCGAAAAATAGCGGTCCCAGCACGTGTGCGTGCAAGTAGAAGCGGATGACTGGTGCGATGAAACATCTGTGAAGGGGGGTAGTGTACGGGAGAGGACTATAATTATGGGGTGTGGAAATTAATTAAAAAACACTTAAACACACAAAACAAAAAGAAAGGACGTATAACATTGCTGATAACGTACTGGTAAAAATATGTATTTTAAAATATTTTGGTATAGCCATAACAGATAAATTGAACTAGCGTACCCATGTTGAAAATATTTGTCAATCAAGATATAGAAGTTGTGCTTCCAGCGAAGGAAATTGCGCCAAGCGACGAAAGAAGTCAATTTGATTGCGTATACAAGACGTATATCCGTCTGAGTCTAGAATACGTTGGTGCTGTGTGGAGCCCCCATCAAAAGATTCTAAAAAAATAGACTACTGGAAGGAATTCAGAGAATGTCCGTTTGCTTTATCTACTCTTCATCAATGCAACGAAGTGACTCGGTAACTGAAATCTTAAAAAATATGTAACTTGAAACCACTGGAATCAAGAAGGCAGAAGCAGCGATTAAAACTGCTTTTTCAAGTACTACACGCAGGGTGAAAATAAACGAAGATGATTATCTAACACTATTTCACAAACAGTTCCCACGAACAGCCAATGCTATCCCGAACAGACTTATTCTGTTTTTCCTTCTTTCCTGACGCGATTAAATTGTGGAATGAATTACCGAATGATGTGGTACAAAAGCAAAATACTGTGAGTGATTTGGAGGTTGGTCTTGATAACTATTTCGCTCAAACTGCATAGCTTATTATTTATTCCTTGTATGTAACTGTGTTTCTTCTACAAATGTTCTATGTGCTACAAATGTGCTCCTACAAATAATCTTCAATGCTTGTTCTATGTGCAATTCAATTACTGACCCTCCCTGTAACGACCCCAAGAGAGTGTTAACAGTATGACTAAATACCAAAATAATAAAATAATAAAAATGTACGCGATTGAAGAGGATGACAAGCTGTCAATGGGAGGCAAGCATTGACAAACTAGATTTTGCTTACCATAATAAAATGCTGTTATAGTATATGAATGGGAAAGTGAATAAACTGGGCGATGTTGGGCGACGTTGTACTGACTGCAGCGCGTTCATGATACACCGGGTGTTTCAGCGAATACGTTCAACATTTATTTTAAATTACCTATGGCAGTTAGCACAATTCTAGCCCATGAGCTGACCTGCTTGAAGAGGCGGAAATTACTTGCACAAAAAATTTAAGTGCTAAATAAACTAATTAACGAAACTTCACTAATGAAGTTTTAACTAATTACCTTATGGCGCATATTGCAATTTACAAGTTCTAGCCTGGGAGTTCGCAAGACCACTTGGAACGAATTCTCAGGATGACACCAGTTAATTTTAGAGATATTATTCCCCAAATTTTGCGGATAAATGCATTGGCGTTCCAGTTAGTTTTGTGCTTCAATGCATAAAACGACGTTTTGTGAAGAAAGTAAGTGGAACGACAGCGCATTTTTCTTTGCCGCAAGTTTGATGGTGCATATCCCGTAAATGGTGTCACCCACGGAATTATTTTCACGGAGATGTCCCTTGCAGTCTCACCCGCTAAAATTTGTGGATTAAAATATGTTGCTAACATTTTTGAAAATGTCCACTGAAACACCATATATATATATATATATATATATATATATATATATATAAACGTGAAGAAAGGGAACCGAGGGGCCCGATTTGTATTAATCATGTCATATAAGATGCCAACAAACAATCATACCAAGGACAACATAGGGGTAATTACTTGTACTAACTATAATTGAATTAAAGAATTGTTATAATAATAGAAATGAAAAGGGATGAATGAATGGATGATTGGATGAAAATCAATGAATGAAAATGGATGCTTTCATCCATTTTTATTTCCATTAATTTATCATTGCTTTAATTCAATTAGTAAGTACAAGTAATTTCCATAATTTCCCCGATGTTGTCCTTAGTAGCATTGCTTGTTGGCTTCCTATATATATATATATATATATATATATATATATATATATATATATAAACAGAGTGTCCCAACTATCATGCACCAAGATTTAAAGATGTGCAAATGCCACGTAGCTGGACCGAACCAAGGTAATGTGTGCCATCGCTTGGAGATACTCTGATTATACTTGCATTCCGCCTAATTAACTAATTAGTCGTATTGATTAATGACCTTCTCAAATATTATAGTTAGATGATAAAATTATAGAGAAACATAAAAAAACTCCCGATACAGCTTTCTGTTGCTCAATACGTGCTGCATAAAAGATTTTCCGAGCGTGAAAGAAGCCCACGAATACACGCAAAGTGCCTCGAGCGGCCAGTTGAGCAGCAGTTTTTTTATCGGCCCTGGAGTTCCGGTGCAAAATTCAAAAAAGGAACCTTTGACCGCCATTCTCTCTTCTCATAACCAACCTATTACATCGCATTCAACAAAAGAAGTGTTTGTCAAAAATACTTTATCAATCTAAACTGATTCAGCGTTTCTTTTCAGTGTCGGTTTAAGCTCGTTCTGAATAAATGCTTGGTCAAACGTGACGGCAACTGAACGGTAGATTACAGAATAATATGCAAGCATGCGAATGTAACACGATGCGTGTACGGGTACATCGTTAATAAAAATTAAGAAGAGAAGCGATCTTATCGGTTGACAAAGACAAACTGAGAACGCTAAGTCAAGAATTATGTATCCATTTTACTATGTGGGGGTGTAAGTTTAACTGAGACAATTTCGGAAGCAAACGCTTATGAGGAGCCGAGTCAAATGCTTGACTTCATATTAGCGCATACTCGGATGCAAACTTTGAGCTTCTGGTTGATGGATTCACAGGGTTAATTGGTTCCAAAGTATTATTATTATTATTACTTGATTTGAAAATATAG
Organism: Dermacentor silvarum; assembly: GCF_013339745.2. Taxonomy (NCBI): domain Eukaryota; kingdom Metazoa; phylum Arthropoda; class Arachnida; order Ixodida; family Ixodidae; genus Dermacentor; species Dermacentor silvarum. The sequence goes on from NC_051161.1 coordinate 58,822,008, forward strand.
GTACATTTGTAAGGAAAGGGAAAGCGAGGAGCAGGCTGGCAACTTCCACCGGAAGGGGCACAACGCCTGCCTGTTCTTCAGGAAGGAAGGGACAGAAACATAGAAATGGAAGATGGGAAGGAGGGGAGGAAAGAAAGAGCGAGATGAAAAATCTCAATGAATAAAGTAGGACACACAGTACACGTCATACACAGTAGGGTTGGTCATTGAAGGTCACGCAGTAGTGATGGTGTTATGATGTACGCAGTTGTGGAGTGGACATGTGGGGTTCTTTAACGCCTGGACCTAAATATAGGTACCACAGCGTTTTTGCGTTTCGCCTTCTTGGGAAGGCTGCATTTGTAGCTAGGAAACGAACCCATGACCTCGTGTTCAGTAGCAGAATGCCATAGCCCCTGAGCCACTGAGTAGGATGAATTTTCGCAGCCCTAGCTTCTTTAGACCCATTAGCTTGCTTTCAGTATTGTATAAAATATTCACGAAGATAATTTCCAGTAGTATCAGGGCAACACTTGACTTCAGCCAGCCAAGAGAACAGGCTGGCTTGAGGAAGGGATATTCTACGACGGATCATATCCATGTCATCAATCAGGTAATCTAGAAATCTGCGGAGCACAATCAACCTCTCTATATGGCTTTCATAGATTATGAAAAGGCATTTGATTCAGTAGAGATAACAGCAGTCATAGAGGCATTGCGTAATCAAGGAGTACAGGAGGCATACGTGAATATCTTAGCAAATATCTACAAGGATTCCACAGCTACCTTGGTTCTCCGCTAGAAAAGTAGAACGTTACCTATCAAGAAAGGGGTCAGGCCAGGAGACACAATCTCTCCAATGCTATTCACCACATGCTTAGAAGAAGTATTCAAGCTCTTAGACTGGGAAGGCTTAGGAGTGAGGATCAATGGCGAATATCTCACAAACCTTCGGTTTGCAGATGACATTGTCCTATTCAGCAACAATGGAGATGAATTACAACAAATTCTTGAGGACCTTAATCGAGAAAGAGTAAGAATTGGGTTGAAGATGAATATGCGGAAGACAAAGATAATGTTCAATAGCCTGGCAAGGGAACAAGAATACAGGAGCGCCAGTGAGAGTGTTCGCTCAGACACCCGGTATGCCATCTGTTATCTATTGCATTGATGTGATTACGAACATGGTTTTTACACTTTTATTATATTTTAAATTCTTGTTTTTTCTTGGCACGGCTGACAATGCTTGATGCATTTTCACTGCGCCGGCCACTAACCAATTTAGGCATCGGTCCAGATTGTTTGTATTCATTTCTTGCGATTTATCAATAGAAATAGATTGATGATGATCACGCCCGGCATCCAGTACTTGCATACATTCAGAAAGCATCGTAAATCGCCGGTTGTCATCATTTCGGACAAAATTTAGCAGTTTATAGTGACGTGCCAGTGAATGATAGAAGGCATCACGTCTGGCATTTCATACTGTTGTCGGTATGCACTTTTTCACAAATCGGCCTCCAACTTAACCCATCAAGTCCCATTACACAAGCTGGCTACGAATTAACCAACTCTTCAACATTCGGTGAACACAGCAGTGGCTTTTTATACCTGCACAAACCACTCGTACGTTCAATCAACACTATGACGTGCGGAGACTGCAGTAAAGTGCTCATTTTTATCTGCACCGGCTTCACACGTGTTCTCTATGCAGTGCAGCCCCATGCCAAGAACCTCAAGCACGGAAACCGACCACTCCAGTAATCGGCGACCAACTGTCGTTTCGATGTGCACCTGCGGGCGAAGCCGCACCCTCAGTGTACTCTCTTGTCCATTTACCTGGTCCTATCTCCTAACCCTCTCCCCCAGTGTAGGGTAGCACACTGCACACGCGTTTGATTGATCTCCCTTCCTGCCTTTTCTCTTCTCTCTCTTTCTTGCTCATGGCTCAGGTTGCCTTGCAGTTCACGCTAAACTGAAAATTGAAATAGGAGTGGCAGTTGAGCTTAAACTTTTCCTCAGCTACGGGCTTGAGGGATTTAGAGAGAGACAGGAAGATTTATCATTTGAGAATTGAAGCACTAGCGTGTGCTTTGTGCTAGAGACCTGAATGATGGCTGTAGGCGATGCAAGAGTGGCTCGTTGAAGCGTGAAATATGCAGTGCTATGTAGTTCAAGCTAGCAGAGATTAAGGAAAAAACTACAAAGACCGTCCATTCGACGTGGTCTAGTCCATTCGCACCGAGGACTGCACTAAGCACCATATAGTCCGCTGAGCCGCGCAACCACACCTCCATCATTCATTCCGGTACCAACAAGCGAAGAAGAAGAGTGGATATCCCTCGCATGACGCAATCCCAAGTAGCGATTGCACGGAATGGATCGGGGCTCTTGTTTCCTCCTTACCTAGAGAGCAGCAGTGATGCATAGCGCGTTCCCATAGCGGGCAAGCCCTATCTGTTGTTGCTCCGCGAAGGGCGGGTCCCTGAGAACCGTTACTACGACGAACCGGCCGGCAGCTTCGGCAACGAGTTAAGAAAGCCGCCGAGACAGAAGAACCTGGTGGCGGCTGCATGTGATCTCGCGAAAGCAACCGCGTCGCCTGTGTCCTGTTTGCCGTAGCACAATGAACGCGATTTGCGAGAAGGACAAGTCAGCGACGCGGGCTAATCTCCACCGCTCCCTATCTCTCCGACTATTTACCGATACCCTCGTTGCTCACATAACTATACCAGTGCTCACGCGTCACAAAACTACAGGAATGAAGTCCAAAGTTTCATATTACCACTGAGTGCGTGTGTTCGGCACCGCTGTTAAAGCATCGTCGACGCTTGCCACTGTCTTTATGCATTCGTGCTGCATGCTGCATACTATTTCAACTTTTACCATTGCCTTTGTTATCTTGCTTTGAAGTCTTGTTTCAGGCGTTTTTAAAGGTTCGAGACTTAAGGGTGATGTTCCTAATTTACAGCAGCAGCTGCTATGGATTGTATATAGTTTTCTTCAAGTGTTCATGACTTTTTAAAAGGTAAGTACATATTTTACAGCGGCAGCGGCTATGAATTCTCTAGTTGTCAAGGGTTCAGGCATTACGGGGTACCTACACATTTTACAGTGGCAGGCGCTACGGTTTCTCTGGGCTTTTGTTACATCACTCCACACGTCATAAAAGGCTTCTTCAACATCGCTACCACTAAATCGTAATAGTAACATTACGTTGTGGACCAGTGTCACGCGGATGAGGATTTCAGAGGAATTAGGTGAGGAAACGTTGAGAATATTCCTTATTATATATCCGGCACTACCCCGCATTACCCCGAGTAATCGGTGGATTAAGTTGGGGTCGAACACTGTTGTAGCGCATTGCCTCACTTCTGGAAGTAAGGGAAAATATGCTTGACGCCGAATACAACCACCTCCTCAGACGCACCACGGTCAGTCTCTTGTACGCATGTAGTGGTTGGGTACTCCGGCAAGCCTAGTCTTGTAGTCTGCATCCGACCTTCTGCGCACTAAACTGCAGTCTTGTACGAAAAGGCCTCAACCCTCGCCGGTTATGGCAAGACCTCAAGATTTTGGAACACAGAAGCCACGTAAAAGCTTTTTGGTCACAGTTTCGCCACATTTGACATTATCTGACAATAAGGGCAGCTGTAGCCATTTACAAGCCACGGGTCTAGACCCATGGTTTTAGGGATGCCGGAACCTGGTGTATTTGCGCACCTACTTTTGTTTCATCATCATCATAATCGCTACCATTTATCGCTCCTTTTCTTTCCCGTATCCCTTCCGCAGTGCAGAGTGGCAAGGCCAGAGCAAGCTGTCACCCAGACACACATTTCCACTCCGTAAATAAATTGCTCTTTCTCTTACTCTTTAATGTATACGTACAGTCGAGTGCAAAATTTTAGAGACCACGGGAGCGGCGACTAAACTAAAATCCATATATAAGAAAAGTACCGCCATCCTTTGATAAACGCCGCTTCTCTCTCTCCTGTATCTCCAATTGGAGGATGATAGCGCGCGCTTTTCACTTCTTTATATTTTCTTTTTTTCCGCCTCAGAGCCATGTTGAAAGTCCTCTGCGCAGCCGCAGTCGTCGTCGGCGGCGGCGCGCGCCCGGCCTGAAAGTTTCAACGTGGACTTTCTAGGTGCGCCACCGTCGACTTGGCTTTCGCAAGCAAAAAGAAAAGAAAAAAGCAAGCGCTTTAGGAGAGGAGGCGGCGGAGGAAAGAGTAGATGGCGGTACTTTTCTTATAAAGGGACTTTAGTTCAGTCGCCGCTCCCATGGTCTCTAAAATTTTGCACTCGACTGTACATTGTACACGCTGCGTCGTTCAATGTAAGAGGGTAGGTGAGATGGCTACGTCAATATTTCTTGAGTTTCTTCAGTTCAGGGACTTTTAAGACGTCGACATTATTTCATATGATGCAGCTCATCAGAGCAAATTGTGCGGGGTTTCCCATTCCACGGTTCCCAGCGCGTTAGAAACCGAGACGGCGCCTCTCCGGAGCGTTTGCTCTGCTTACATATATATGCACCGTCCTGCTCGTCCGCCTTCCAGCAGTACGGTTGCATCGGCTGCAACGAGTGATCGCAGTCCAGCAAGCAGCGTCGTCCGAGCACTCGCTGGCTCGCTCCGTGCGCTCGCTCGCGCCGGAGAAAGCGGCAGCCCGCACTCCGTGCAAACTGGTCGAGCACTGCCGAACGAATGCAGTCAATTCGGCCGCGATGCCGTTCGGCGATAGCAGCCGCGCGTCGACCACTTCCGCGCGTCGGTCCCAACCGAGAAGCGCAACTGGATCAAGGTTCCGGACGGACCGGCGGCGTCGGACACGTCGGGCGGCGTCGTTCCTCTGGGTGGGGGTCGCCCTTCCTCCCTCGAGCCGCCTGCCTTCGCCCAATTGTGCGAGTCGGCCAGGGCAGGTCCGCTGCTACGTTGCTGTGCTGTGCTCTCTCTCGCTCGCACATAGATTCTTTGTTCGTTAAAAAAAAAAAAAAAAAGAATGTGCCTCGCGCAGCGCTGGTCGCCCCGCTCGTTCACACCGGCCGGACGCAGATCGGCGGCTGCGATGTGCGTGGACGAGAAAAGTCCGAGCACGTAGGCCCGCTACACCTTTCTTTCTTCCTTGCTTTCTTTCTTTCGCCGATGGAGAGAAAGACACGGTCCTGTGCGGGCCGTGCGTAGCCCCGCCGGCAAGGGCGTGTGGGCGACGCGCGAGAACGCGGGCGTAGTCCTGTATAGTATCGGTCGTCGCACGTCGCCGTGCCTGCACCGGCGCCTTCGTAGGTTCCGACCTCGCGACACGCTGTGTCGACGTCGACGTGGTTTGCTTCGCTTCGCGGACACCCGCTCTTCCGGCGCCGCCGCTCCTTGTTCGCCCCGCGGTAATTTCGTTATGCGGCCAGCTGACAGGCGCGAACGTTGACTTAGAGGACCTCGGTTCGGGAGAACGGAGGCGGTGTAGGTAGAGCTACGGCACCGAGAGCTATATTGACGTGTAGTGACCTCGACAGAAGGCTTTAGTAAAGTGATGACTACAACGTGCGTTCGAATTTTGCCTTGACGCATCAGAAGGGCGGCTGCGGACGTTTCACACATAGAGATGTTTCACACGTATATGCATTTCACGCGTATAGAGAAGGGGAAGGAGGAATGTTCGTTATAGTGGCAGGTCGTGATAATGACCGCTATACGAGCACGAGACTTTGCATTTGTGCTTTGAGTTGTTTTACTAAAATGCTCTTCAGTGACAACGTACAGCCAGCGTCGGAACCTTACGGACCACGGGACCTGAGAAAAAGCTGGATGTTTCTGCAGCCTGAGGCACGCAGTCCAGTATTCAGAGTTACAGCCTCTACTATTATGTGCGGACAAGATAGTGTTATACGGTTTCACTGGTTCACTGACTGTACTTTTGCGACAGCTGATATTTAAGAATTTTATGGGTTTTTTTTTGTTTATCTCACTGCCGCTGCAATACAGCGAAATGAATGGCGTTGTCTATCCGTTGTTTCATGATGTGCATGGTTTTAAAACCGAACGTACAGAACACGCAGCCATAGATTGCGGCACCATTTACACTCGTTAGATAATCATTGCGGCGCAGAACTAGGGCAACGTGAACAGGGAAAGATTTCTATCCAGTTAAAGAAAATGTATATTTTGGGTCTAACATAAAATCGAAGAGATGTTTTACTATTCGTAAGAGGGTAGATGTACGAACTTGAACAGCACAGAATGGTTATGTACAAAAGTGATGTGGTTTCTTCAAGACGCCTAATGCTGCAAAAGTGTATGTGATAATTTTTGAGCTTGCAAAAGGGAACTAAGCAAAATTCATCAGAGGTTTTATGCACATGTGATATTGCGCGTAATGCAGCAGGTGACACGAGGACAGCTTTTCAGCATCCATAAGAGCAGTTCGTTTGGGTTTTATGAATCCTGAAAAAATAGTGCATATCTGTCAGCGCAGCGTAAGTACAACACTGCAGAAGCAACATATCACGTAAATAACACAAAAACGGTGAGATTTCTATGTCCGTGTCATATTCCTTACATAGTCTGAAAGCGGTGCTTTCATAGTACACTGTGCTACAATGAAAAGTTGTTAAGTTTTTTCGCCACATAGTGGCCGATTAATTAGACTATGAGGCTACGAGCTGACCTGAAGCATAAATAATCTTGTACTCTAACCGAATCTCTAGATGCACTTGGGTAGAGAACGATGACAAATTTATAAATACCAGTCTGTTCCGACTGAGTTATTCTAATCCATAATTTCGTTTCTTGCGAGACATGACCGCTTTCTCGGCGCCATATGTTGCTGAACCTGCCTCCTTCTTTCTGGGGTTTTACGTGCCAAAACCAGTTCTGATTATGAGGTACGCCGCAGTGAGGGCTCCCGAATAATTTTGACCACCTGGGGTCCTTTAACGTGCACTACAATGCAAGCGCACGGGCGTTTTCGCATTTCGCCTCCATTGAAATGCGGCCGCCGCGGCCGGGATTCGATCCCGCGACCTCGTGCTCAGCAGCGCAACGCTTTAGCTGACTGAGCCACCACGGCGGGTGGTGAACCTGCCTTGGCTCAGCCATAATCAGCATGTTTGTGCAGTCCCTAATAATTCTATGCATTTGGCTAAGAACGAACATCTGAGAGAGTAAAACAAACAAACAAACAAACTCTGAAGCTGTATACCAAATTGAGTAGCAAAAATCATCAGATTTCATTATGAATCAAACATCGAACGTCAGCACGTAATACATTAGGGTCCAAAATTTTGAATATTTGCAACAAGATAAAGAAGCGAGTTTGGAAGTAATATATTTACAGTTACTTCAAGCGAAAGGCATCGGAAGAAGGATTTTGCTCTTTAAGCAGCTGAGGTAATATTACCTGCATTAGTCTTTCCGGCGCAACAATTGTGTATGCGTGCTGGGTGTGGCCAAAAAAAGTGACAAAGTTAAGACAATTCGTCTGAAAAAGAACGATGGTATCGGGAATAATTACTTAGAGGACGTCATGAACGTTATTTTATGCTTTCCGAACTTAGTTGGTCATTCATAGCAGCCCACACACAGGATATGGTAGCAGAGCCTGTCGACCTTCCCTTACTACAAAATGTCCCCACCAGCGAAGCCGGTATTAGTACTCTTACTGTTAATTCAGCAGCGCCTTCCAAGCCAGCGGCAAGGTAATACGCGCAATTTGCCGGGAATATAGATATTGCTTAGCGTAGGCGAAGCAAATTATCGCAAATACTTTCTGGCTATTAAACGATAACCACCACCACCACCACCAAAAGGAAAAAAAAAGCATTTTATTTGAATCACCGAAGAATGCTCTTAATCTGCGCTCGAACAAGATACTCGCAGGTTTGAGATGTCTCAACGCATTAGCCAATATATCGGATGAGATGTCACTTGGCGTTTGTCTTTATCGATTTGGTAAGCTGGTCGCGGTGTCGGTGGGTCAATGGAGTGTCTGCTGAGACTACGCTGACGTCAAACGTAACGAAAAAAAAAAAGACAGCCAGGCTCGATTGCTGATAGAAAAAGAAACAACAACATTGTGGCAATAACCTGGATACTTTGCCCGAGCAGATATGCCTTCGTGCACCCATTGAACCACAGGCACTTCACTAATTAGTCTCCCTCGCTCCCCTGTCCTAGCTGTGTATGAGGCCTGAATGTTGAGCCGTGCCAAAACGCGTCCAAATCATGCGCTCCGCGCCGATACGCTAACGATGTTATGTCGACCACCCGGCTTATCCTTGATTTGATCGAAGGACACAGGAAACACTGGAAAGAGCTTCCGGTCAACCGTAAAAAAAGGAAGAGAGCGAAAGAGAGAGAGAGAGAGTGAAAGGGCATGCAGTGAAAGGATAGGCCATCACACTCAGCGAACAGTTAAGACGACCGCGTAGGCGTGTGTGGTACGCTCGTCAAAGACGAAGGCACCCCAGGAGTCCGGGGAAGCCCTGCAGACTGCTGTGGGACGCTTGAAAAGAAAGGAACCGGGTGGTGCCCTGACGCGTGAACGCCCGGTGCGACGTTAATTAGGACGCCCCTCCGCGGCAGGCACAACTTTTTTTTTCTTTTCTTTTTTTTTCTTTTACCTCGACTATGTCGGTCCGCTAATTCCAGTGACCTTGAGGTGACTTGAGAAGGCGATGAACACAAAGGGTTCCGGTGAGATTGTACAGCACAAAAGGCGCGTATACCGTGCGCCCTTCTGGCGTTGACCATGTGTGCGGACATAACGGTGGTATTGTTATACAGGGTTCATCGTTTATGTATTCCTTTATATTTCTTCTTTTTTTTCGCAAAATAAATGGTCAGGAAGCGAGCCCTCCGTAGTGCTCGCTCGAAACGAGACTTTCATGCTTCCAAGTAGCAGCTGGCGCCTCTTGTCTTGGAGAACATTATTTCTGAGCACAGCCGAGAACAAAGATCTAGGTCGTGCTCTTCAGCGCTGGCTGACGCCTCTGGATGCGAAAGCAGAACCGAGACATGTGTGCCTAAATGTTTCCCTCTTAGCAAGACGAATGGCGACCGAGGCAAACGTTTAGGCTGTGAAACCTTGTCTGTGCTGGTTGGCACACCACTTCATACAAGGGGTGAGTCTTACGTAAAGCTCTTAAGAGCCCTTTATTGAGGTATGCGCACTTTGTCGCTTACTTAAAGCACATTGCTGCGCAGGTTTGTCATTGGTCAGTGCTTCAGTAACAAGGAGGGTTTTGTGTAGGCATTAGCGTTAGCATGAGGCGCTATACGAGTATATATACTAAATTCCTGTAGCTAACTTGCGCTGAAAGCGCAGGTCTCCGTATGTTTCATTCTGTAATTTATATATTGATAATTTATTGGGGATCCCATTCATTCATTAATTGATTTGCATAGAGAATAATGTAGCCGAATGTGTGGCCGAGAATGAGCGGCAAATGTTTAAAACAGCGGACACTGTGTTAAGGACATCAACGATACTTCTGCAGTGGGAAACTTAGATGTTCATTTAATGTGAGGCTCCTAATCAGATATGATTTACTTCTGCGTAAACGGCCACACGTAAATAGAAATAGTGGACTGAGAATCTAACACACGGTATTTAGCCGTAATGATTGCGCCATTAGTCAATCACAGCAAGCCAACCTTGTTGAAAAAAGGAAATGATGAGTTACCTGAGTGGTGGTTTTCCATGCACGACACGAAGAAAACGAAGGAAACGGTATGACTGTGGCAGAAGATAGAGTGGGGAATGTGCAACACATAAACACCTAGAATTTGAGAGTATTTATTGCATTCCGCTTAATTAGCTAATTAGTCCTAATTAATTAATGAACTTCTCAAATATTGTAATTAGACGAAAAGTGTCAAAGAGAGAAATTGTAGAGCAACCTGAGAAACTCCCGATACAGCTTTCTGTTGCTCAATACGTGCTAGATAAAAGTCTTTTTCAGAGCGTGAAAGAAGCTCGCCAATACACGCTAAATTGCCGCGCGACTGGCCGCTCGAGGCACTTTGCGTGTATTCGCGGGTTTCTTTCACGCTCAGAAAAACACTTTTATGTAGCACATATTGAGCAACAGAAAGCTGTATTAGGAGTTTCTCATGTTGCTCTACAATTTTCTCCTTTACCCTTTTCATCTAATTAAAATAATTAAGTTGATTAAGACTGATAATCTAATTAGGCGGAATGCAAAAAAATAGTCTGAGTATCTCCAAGCGACGGCAAACAACATTACCTTGGTTCTGTCCAGCTACGTCGCATTTGCATATTTTTAAAATTTGGCCCAAATTAACTGAAACACCCTGTATACTGCGTTTTATACTTAGCGGGCAAGGCTGTGGAAGCTATATACACAAGAAGTTCGGTCATTAAAACTTATCACGCCGCGTGTTTCGCGATGAAATGCTTTAGACATCCAGTTCTTCATCAAAAAAGCTTGGGTTCGACAATACGCCCATAGACAACGTTCTATTTTCGTAATGGTCAATTGAAAATATGCCTCACGTGAACTTTTCGTGGTATATTGTGAGCGTTGTACCAGATATGTGAGATTACACGTTGCACGGTGAAACAGGGGCATCGATCGGCCAGCCTATCCTGCGCTGTGCGTCGTCAGTGTGCGCATGCGCGTAAGGATGCCGCCAGTGCCATGACGAGCTGAAAATTAAAGACCCGAAAGAAAAGCAACGGAAAGCAAAATTATCTAAAAGGACGTGTTAACCGCCACTTAAAACGGTTTGGCGGCGCATCCGTCCTTGTGAAATTATTTTTCACGTTAATGCGGCTAGCAATGTTTGTTATGGCGGGTGTATATTGGTGATGATGTCTTATATGTTATGGTGAATATGATGACTTTCTTCATCCGTTTTGACGGCGCGACGTCGGTGGTTGGTCGGCCGCATTTGCTTGTTGCTAGCGGTGGCCGGCGACCGGCTTCGGAAAGGCGGCACAAGCATTGTTCAAACTCCTGAGCTGTAAACAACTTATGTAGGCGAGGCATGGAGACCGGTAAGAGGGCTCAGCGAACGAGGCAATGGAGTGGCGTTATGCATGTTAACGTCTACTGAGCCGGGCTCCACTCTCGCGTTGCCCCTGGGACGCGCTGCGATGACCGCCAGCAACGCGGACGGGGCACTATCGCGTTACTATACATTTAAGGATACATTCACATTGTGTCACCTTGGCCATCCGTTATGGTGCATTGGTCGAGAATGTACACGTGCGAATATTACGTACGCCTTGTCGAAATTGTGTATTCGGACACGTGCCTAATGGCACCATGCATACCCAGCGACCCAAGTTCTCTACTACTCTAGAAAGCAGCCAGCAGCAAGTTGTCTTTTCGGCCTCATGGCCCAGTAGCCCTAGTTGTCTGCTCTGCAAGACAGCATCCAGGAGACGTCTAGTTTCCTAAGGTAGTAGACAACTTGGCTCTTTGGGTTTGTGAAACAGGTTTGACGCGGACAAACACACATACCACCCACCGGGAGGAATTTCCCGAGGATGCTATAGCTGCTATAAAATGCGAAATAAAGGTGACGGAAAGCAAGATTACCTGAAGCGACGTATTAGCAGCCGTATAGCAAGGTTTGTTCCCTTTTAAGGATTACTTTTATTGCGATAGCAATTATATGGACACTTCAACCGGATTTCTGCCGTCGGCGTCGCCGTCGCCGTCGCCGTGAGGTTCCGTATAGATAAAATCTTCGCCGCGCGCCGTATGCCCCAGCGGAAGCGTGCGGGGACGCGCGCTATCACGGAGAGCGAACGCACTCAATCTCCCACGCGCAAGCAAGGAAGCGGAAAGCCAGCGCCGGAGTGAGCAGGGGGGGGGGGGGGGCACTTCTCTGCCAACAACCGCACTCGTCGCTCGTCCGCACAGTCTCTTATCTCTCCCACGCGCAAGCAAGGAAGCGGTAAGCCAGCGCCGGAGGGAGCGGGGGGGGGGGGGGGGGGGGCACTTCTACGCTGCCAACAACCGCGATCGTCGCTCGCTCGCACCGTCTCTTATCTCCACACGGCTCTGACCTTTATGCGCCGTGCATTCGCCCCTCAGTTTCCGTTGAAGCGATAGACCGCACGTACGTTCGCCGCTGCGGCGTATCCGCTTGCTGCCAGAGTTTTGACGGTCGTTGTCTGCAGTCATTCAGTGTGAGCTATTCATGTTTGTTTGTGCGCGCTCACGCCACGCTTGTTCATTCAGTTAGTAATAGTCGGGCCACATTTTCCAACGCACGCTACACATGCAATGCTGCCCGGATCGGCAGTGCAGCGCTACAGATGTGTCCCTTCGCACGCGCTGCCCACGGGAAGCGCTTCTCATCAACACCACCGTTTCACACGCGCCTTCTCGTGGTCATCGAGTCTCTCGTCATGTCGGTCTACTTACGCCGCAGCACACCTCCTTACTTAATCAGCTCATGTTTACTACAATTCATATTGCTACCAAAGCCGCTCACCTTACTTCGTATGACATTGCTGTGTTGCTATCGCATTCATTGCTTCGCCCTTAGGGCGAAACTGTGACATTTTTTATTTTCCTTTCAAACTGAACATAAATATAGAGTTTTACATAATTGCTGGAAATGACACCGAAATATTTGTCGGTGCGAACGCAGTTATTGCAAAAAGTATCTTTAGCCACCGCAGCGTTGCACGCAATTATAAAACGGAGTACAGGCAGGCACTTCTGACGACAATGACTTTATTGAAAACAGGCCAGTGGTCACGGCACATGCAGTGGCTTTTGAAAGGAAGAGCGAAGGTGGTGAGAATAATGGGACTCAGCAGTGTCTTCAAAAAGTACACAAGCTAGAGACAGTGGGCAAACCGAGCTTTTCATCTTTCGTGGCTCTCTTTTACTCAGAAAACAGAAAACTGCGGAACAAGTGCATATTGAAAAGTGGCGGTTAGTGTCGATGTATAATGCGATCCTCAGGGTGATGGGACGCACCAGAACGAACAAAGACAATTTCAATCTGTTTGTCATTGTAGCACACACTACATGTGCGCCTTCGCTCTCGTTTACCACATCGGAGAGAGAGGCTCTGTCATGAAATCTGTCGAGGTTTGTTTGGCGGCTCACGTAACCTGCTAAGCCATATGGTACAGAAAAATACATAATAACAAGGTATGATTGTACTAGGCTACCTGAGCAAATGTTTTTGCTGTCCGTGGTGCCAACAAGGATAGAATGTGCACTACGGGGCCTTAGAATGCGCAAGCATTAAGTGTCCGTAGTTACCGTTACTTGGTGGGCGTGGCCAAAGAGAAAAGACGGTGAAAACTGCCTGCACGACTGGCTTTTGCACCCGTTTTCCTGGTCAGCGGGCGGCGCGCACATGAACAATGATCTAAAACTGTCCATTGTCTTCAGCGCTGCCATACCTACGGTGGCGGACGATTGTAGCCAATATTGTGATCAGCAGATCAGGAACTTAATTTCTGATACGCGAATGACACAAGCGCGCATGTTAGCGCATCAAAATTATCGGATAATGAACGTATTGAGTGCACAGGGCGTATTAAAGATGCCTTAGTTTGGTCAACTGGGCGATTTTGTCTAGGTTAATACGGGGCACTGAGAAGAAAAAAAAATGATGTGGATACCATGCACTGTGGGAATCAGTAGACATAATTCTTTCTTCCTTTCCTTTTATTTTTTGACGTAGACGCTCGTGAGTTGCGGTAATGCTAAATTTATTGAAGCTATGTGGCGTAACAATGTAGATACTGTGTTACGTTATGTAGAAGCTCTGCTGACGTAATGGATGTGGTGACATTGTCTGGGCTGAAGTGATTCACGAGATTGTATTAATTTACTCATTTATATAAATGTCTCCAACCAAGAGAATGGTCGTCACTGCTTTACATTCGAGTACATCGATTCCCGCAACGGCTTCCATGAAGCCGTTGCATGAAGCGTTGGTCTTGCAGTGCAGGTAAGAATGGCAAGTAGGGGTGTGTTTATTCAGAAGTACAAAACGGGGGGGGGGGGGGGGGGGACGCTTGACTTTAACGCATTTACGCCCCTTGCGCAGACATGGTCAATTATACCGCTCAATTGAAACTTTCGTAAACGTATTTGAAGCCGCACTGGACTACACGAACACGATATATGTGTCGTACAAACCAGTACAGATACTCAAGCGCTTGGTCCAAGAACTCCTGCACGCTATTGTCGGGGCTGTTTGCCGCGCAAACAGCGACAAAATTGAACACAACGCGCAGTTATATGAAGCTTAGAGTTCTATCTGGTCTTATATGCACAGGCACGTTTATCCACCATAAAAAAAGTTATTTATTGCTAATGCGTGGCCCATGCGTTTTACTACGTCCATGCTAAAAGAGAAAAAAAAAAAAACATTAGCCACTCAGTGCGCATTTTTAACAAAAAAAAAAAAATTCCCCCGGAGATTCCAAATACTTTCTACACGCTTGGCCGCACTCAAGTCTTGTGGGAATGCAGTCGCTGCCTTCTATTGTGCCATATTTTATGAAAGCAGAAACATTTCCCTACATAAAATGAAACCATTCAACTGGCAATCGGTTGGCAGTCACTCAATTGGCAGTCAGAAACAAATTGAGCTGGTAACCAGCGCTCGTTCTGTGGTATTTGTTTCTCTGTGGGTCCTTGCTTCAGTCGCGCTGTTTGAGCATAGTTTACCAAAATTATAGTTGCGGAGCTCTTGAAGAAAAGAAAACAGTCCGCCAGTTTTACTTTGGGTCTTACGGCGCCACGACGGTTATGTTCTTATCACAAAGTAGAACACCTGCATTGAGCGGGCTCAATTAGTGCAAAGAACAGCACACGCAAGACAATGTAGACAATACGGTGTCGCACTCGGCTTTCCGACACGTGCAGGCACGCTGCTTTTGAATGAAAGGTTTTTGACCTTGCCAAAGCCTTCGCCGCAGCCACCCCGAAATGAGCCACAACGATACATACCACGCATAAGCGTGGCATGCATCGGAAGTGGTGGCCTACATTTAAGGCAAGTCAAAAGACATAGTTGCTGGAAGGATTCTAATTTTTGTTTACATTTTATGCTTCTGGGGCGACGCCGTGTCGGCACTGGCTTCAAGGTTGACACGTCAGATAAACACGAAAAAAAAAAAGAAACAACTGCTCTACCACCTGATAGTTTCATAGGATAGACTATCTTGTCCTAACGCAAAAAAGTCAATTAATTTTGAATAAAGGTATAAAAATTATTCCGAGATGCTTAAGACTGCTTACGCGTGGGAGTGCAAAAGCATTAAAGTCCCTTTGGTGAAAGACTTTTTTTTTCCACGCGTTCCTTGTGCACGCAAGCTCTCGCTTGCGTTCTTACTGTGCCTTGGTAAGTCCAAATAAAAAAATTGGAGGACGCTTAAGCTTCGCCTTTAAGAGTGGAACGCGATATCATTCAAAGATCCCTGAATGCTTGTCAGGCTTCCCGGCAACTGGAGTTTTTTTTTCTACACCTTCGTTTCTGCGCACCGCTGCCGTACTACGATGCCGTTAAAACACTGCCGAGGAGGCGAGCGCCATCTGGATGGTGTTTTTTCAAGTAACGTACCCGAGCGCGCCGCTGTAAGAATGGTATAAATGCTGGAAAGGGGTTTGGTTTACAGCGAAGCTGTATACGTCTTGTTGGTCGCGAAATTCTGTGGCGTAAACACAAAACGCCAGGTTAACAATTATAGCGAAACGACATCTTTCTTTGAAATCAGGCATATACAGGGTGTCCCAGCTATCACGCAGCACGATTAAAAAAAAAAACAGGAACGGCGTTACGCGAAGCGAACCTAGTGCGTATTGTTTCCAGTGCAGTGGAGTAGCCGCCAGTAATTTTTTTCGTTACTGAGATTTAATTAGTTAATTGTAATGAATTATCTAACTCGAGAAGTAATGTCCTAATTATCAAAGTGTCAATGAGTAAATTGTAGAGCAACATGAAAAACTCCCGATACAGCTTTCTGTTGCTCAATACGGGCTACATAAATGCGTTTTTCCGCGTGTGAAAGGAGCCCGCGAATACACGCAGAATTGCCGCGCGACTGGGCGCTCGAGGCGCTTTCCGTGTATTCGCGGGCATCTTTCACGAAAGTCAGTCCACTGAGACCACCAATAAAATCGAAGGCGAGAACAAAATTGAAGTGAATCAGCCCTTCTTAAAGCAATAATACTGAAGGCGCGTATCGCCTTCCTCGCGCCGAGTAAATATTAAAAACTATGCGAAGGATAATGTGTCCCATCTATTTTATGTCTGAAACGAGCAGGCTAGAATTTTCTTTTGAAAAGAAGAGGGAGTAGTGGTTTAAACAATAAAAAAAATTGGAGGACGCTTAAGCTTCGCCTTTAAGAGAACGCGATGGCGTTATCGGGACCCGTTCGCATCGCATCGTTCGCCTACGGCAAATAGGCTTCATTCACTGCAACACTGAACGAGGGAAAGCCAACTTATAAAGACCAAGCTTACACCGATCCCCCTAAAGTCGGCTTCACTTTTAAACAGAAATGCATTGTTGGAAAGACGTTTTTCCAGGGGCAATAAAAGTGGTCTTATATTAAAATGTGAAGGCCCTAGTACCTTTATTATTTTATTCATTGTTTGATATTGCCCCGACGCACGCGCGTGTTCAAAACGAATTAGCAGGTAAAGACCCAATTTGACCTGCCTAAGATGCGAGCGCCATCTGGATATAATTTTCGCAAGTACCCGAACGCGCGGCCGTAGGTCTGGTAGAAATGCTGGTTTGTGTTTGAGTTTCCTGGTAGCAAAATTAGGTTTTCTCGTGCATTAAAATTACAATCCGACGCCAATTAGTAAACAATGACAACGGCGAATCCGACGCCGAATGGTAAAGTCGTACTTTACCTTTTTTCTGACCGATTTCATTGTGAGAAATTCAATTTTTGTTAATCAAAACCTTGCACCACGTGGAGGGCCTGCGCGGTCGGGGTGGTTGGGGATGATTTTCTCCGCCACCCGCCGACATCCCATGCCGACGTCGGTTGCCGACGCCGGATTCTCTGCGACACGGAGCCCTTAACGCTTTCGCGTTAAAAATAAAGCGTAAAAGTTGGTGGCCGAACATAATCGGCAATGTAAGATGTCCGACTTAAAATGCTCAATAACGAAATACTGAAATAAATGCCACTGCGGAGAATTGTCAGGAATGGCTCAGGATAGTTGATTTTCGGCATCTCATTCTGTGAGAACTTGTTTTGGGCGGGCGACCAAGTGGTAACCGTAATGCCTCGTTCTCACCGGAAAATTTCCGGTGAGCGACAACATCGGCGACCGAAAAATCCACGAAAAATAAAAAAAGGCCCTCGTCGTGCCGATTGGTCCGAGACTGATTTTCTTCAACGGACAAAAAAAAAAAAAAAATGAATCATCGCTTGTCGCAAGCAGATCAGAACGAGATAACAAAGGGGAGTGGAGTAGGAGCTGCTCGCGGTTGTAAATATCCGGTTAGCCATATTGCAAATGATGGCACTGGCATGGTCAGTCATGTTGTTTTGATGTATATTTACTTGTGTTCTGTGAATTGATGCCATGGTTCGCGCGAAGAGAAGACTGCTGGACAAGCATTTGGAAGTTACGTGCATTAGAACAGCTGTGGGTTAAGCGTGCGTGTGTGTTTGCAATGTTGATACGAGCCGAGTCGAGCTTGCAACGTGGGTATGTGCCTACGTAGCATTCTTTTTCTCTGTACTGTTGTGTTGGAGAGTAATATCGTTACCATTTCAGCCCGTTTTAAAGTTAGCTTGTCTGCGCATAAGAACGCGGTTTACACTGTGCTGTGTAGGTTTATCTAGGTATGATGCGATACTGCTGATGGAGCGCGACCGACGTAATGCACTATATACCTGCATGCACGACGTTTAATGCATTAATGCACCCGCTGTAGCCTCTGTTGCGGTGAGCGAAGTCGACACAGTGTTGTTGGCTAACATGCCGTCGTTGTAGCTGCTTTGCGGGCGGCGACGAGAGATTCGGGTGTGAACGCGTCCGTCTTGTTGCCTACTATCACGCGGCTCCTCGTAATCTTAACTTTCTTCGCGTGAACACGCCATGGGCGCGCGTCAATGGAGCGTGAACTGCGCGCCAGCGCAATCCGCACGCCCAAACGGTTCCCGAAAGCGTGGCGTGCGGCACAATAAATAAGTAGGGGAGATAAACCAGGAAAATTGACTCGAAAGGCAGGTGAAAAAACAACTTTTTGTTCAAAAGAACAGACTGGTGGGCTAGTTTGCATGGCATCATTTACACAGTATAGCGCAAAAGCCCACGGACGACGAATGGAGCAGACGGGACACAGCACTGTGACCCATCTGTACCTTTCGTTGTTTGTGTGCTTTTGCGCTACTGTGTAAATAACTTATTGTTGAGTCTTATAACATATCGTGGTGCAAGTTCAGAGGCGTACTTGGTTAGCACTCTAGCTCACCGAACGAGGGCATTGAATTCGCCGATTAGTCATTCGCGTAGGATTTAGTGGGGGCAACGGAGCAGCATTTGACAGAGAAATCAGTGTCATGCGCGCTGGTTTCGCAGTGAGATGAAAGATAAGAAGAGAAAGCGAGGCAGTGCGCGGAAGGAGTGCCTCGAGATGAACTGCGGGCGACAAGA
Organism: Dermacentor silvarum; assembly: GCF_013339745.2. NCBI lineage: Eukaryota > Metazoa > Arthropoda > Arachnida > Ixodida > Ixodidae > Dermacentor > Dermacentor silvarum. The sequence goes on from NC_051161.1 coordinate 58,840,625, forward strand.
CGGCACCGGTTTGTGAATGCGGCGCTACCGATATGACGCCCTCAAGGCCGCCGGATTTAGAGCTTGTTATTATCAGTGAATCGCGTTTTCTTCCAGTAAATTGGCATGGTGAGGTTCATTATTCTTGTTTTGATTGCAATAGCACTCATTTAAAGATAAAGGAGACCGCGAAAACACGAAAGAGCAACAGATATGAGGAGATATAGAGCAGCGCCGGTGTAAATGTAATGATTGCTTTTGCCGATTTCATTGTTTTGTTATAACCCACCACTCATGACTGACCGATTCTGGTTACTAACATAGGCGGGGCGCCGTTACGACCACCGACGAAGCGCTCAAAGCAAAATAATTAAAATAGTATCGTTAAGTTATCCCAGCCCAGCACGTATACCGAACACATCAACCACAACGCCACGAAAATGTATCCAATCTACAAGGGAAACGAAGCTTTCGATAAGACTTCCACATGAAAGCCCAAACTTGTTTCAATCACGCTATTGTGCGGTAGTCGGGGGGGAAATTCATTTCTTTTTCCTGGTGGGAGCGTTCCGGTAACGCAACCACTTGTTGCCAAACATCTCGTATTGCAGCTCAGGTGTGGCAGGCGTGGCGCGCGAAAGGAATTATTAATGCGCGAGATGAATCTTGCACGCTTAGCGTTGACTCATACACGGGTACGAGAGTGAGCACTTTTGCTGAGCGAGCGAGATACACCGAACCACAGGTGAACACGGACGCGCCTCCTCCCAATGAGCCCGTGAGCGCTCGCGCGCATTCGAGATCGGAACCGGCGAGACTCGCGTCAAAGGGACAAAGGCGCGCGAAGCGCCCCAACCCCGATTGATCGCACGAGTTCCTCCAGAGACTGTAGCATCGTCACCGCCGCATACCGCCCTGACAATTACGATAGCGTGCATACGCGCTGCTTAGTTAAACGTCGTGTCCGATTACACGATGTACGTGCGCTGCGAGCAGAGAAGACGAGTGCGAAAACTTGTCGAGACCGGTCGTCTTCCGTGCCAGCGCGCGCACGTAGCTCAGGCGGCCGGCAGCTGCGATGTATACAACGGGGATAATCGGTTTTCCATCTTCAGGCAGTGGTTCCAAGAAGACCGTGACGAAACGACACCACCACCACCATCGAATACGACGACGATATCATCAAAGGCCCCTTTTTATCCGCCTCGGACAGAGATCAGTGTATTAGAATTGGTGCTATGAAATCGTCTTCTCTCTTTGCATGTGACAGTACAGAGCTAGGTACTCTCGATAGGGCTGTCCTTGAGCTCATGTGATCTGATGCTGTGCAGGGGCGCTCAGTGATTGTGTTCAGTTTCGTGGTGATCTTAATAAACGCCGTTACAATGCTTGTTTGGAAAATCCGGAGGAAAAGTTTCTGAGCACCCGATCGTCTGTCACACAGCCTACAAAGAGTCAGTGTTGGGTAAATATTCAGTATTAAAGGAAGAATTAACAAGATCTGGTAACACAAACATTGCGAAAGACAGTGAAACAAGGTATGCGAATAGACTAGTTGGCATTCCATATAGCGTCTGCATGATATCGCACCACTCGAGACAAGTACGCAAGAAGAATGCCTGTGTTAGTCGACCTTTCGTTCTTGTCGCGGGTTGCACTGAACAATGGTCTGAAGATGTGGAAACCTGGCGCAAACAAGGAGTAATGTCCAGGAATACGGGACATAACAACCAGCGCATCTAGAAGCAGCCACTAGACTGCAGGCGCTGTTTTGCTGGTATAGGTGCCGTTTTTCTCGAAATAATATAGTCGCACATGCTACAAATCGGGCTTTGCGCGCGAGCAAGCAGCTCTTGCATGTAGATCTACAGATTACAACCGAATCACAGGCACGTTTTCTTGGGTAATTGCACTTCAAGGAACATTGAGACGGAAGAAACGGTTGCGGATGATACGTCATAGAGAATGGGAGAGTAAGTCTGCATTATCGCCACTCCAAGGGGACCTGCAATAGCGCAAGATACCGACATTTCATGACTAGGAGGCTGTTAGCGACATGACTTCTCCGCCTGCATTCGAGAAATAAGGCGGGAAATTAGAGAATCTAAAGCCGACTATCAGAACTGCCATCCGACCTCCTTGTCACCACTCTTCTATAGTGCTCAAAGTTTCTTTTAACGTAGCGGGTAGAAGGTGTAGGAAGGATTATCGTCTACGCACTCGTTGCGTAGTGACTGCAAATTATCCCAAGAAAATTTTGAAAAGTGGCTCTTCCGATTCATGCAATGTGTGTTTCCTTCTTGTAATAGTTATGTGCTAACGACAATACGTATACGAGGGAAACGTAAAAAAATATATATTTTTCTTTTGTGCGTGAGCGAAATGAATTCCACTTTTGTTTCTGAACTCAAACTCCATCATTCATAAGTAGTCTGCTCAGTGGCACCGTCTCTCAGAAATACCAGTAACATTATAAACAAACCTTCTCAGGCGGAAGCAACATTAATCATTGGCAAGTCACTGCGAAGCACTATTGTAACATAGGTAGCCGCGAGGTTTCCGTCAATTAATTAATCGGAATGTGTAATAGATAACATCTCAAATGGCAGAGCTAGCCATCTCTTGCTACAAGGGGGTTTGAAATGGTGCGTGGTGTTGAAATCGAGGCGGTGGAAAGTAAACTACGCCCCCACACAAGGGCTACTCAACTGACGAACGTATACGCACATAAACTGAAATGTTCATGCAGGAATCTTAAGTCTGCATGCGTGATCGGTTCACGCGACCTGACGCGATTAAGCCGATTAAAAAAAATTGCACATGTAGGCCAATCTGAGCACCTGGTGCATCATGGACAACGAAGCAGTATAAGCGAGTGCCCAAGCCCTTCGTCGGAAGTAATAGGAGTCTTTTTCTTAGCGGTGTTTAGTGATTGTACATCTCCAACGTCTTGGTCCGACGACCGCTTCGGGGGCTCCAGCGCAGGCTACGCTGCTGGACGACGCCATCAGCTTTCTCCACCACAGCAGTACAAACTTCTAGCTGACGTCCAACACGGAGCCATTAAAACGTGGCTTGAGAAGCAAAATGGAGGCATTACTGGGCTAAAAAGAAAAAAAAAACACTCTTGAAGTTCTCTTAAGAGCTGCCCCCTTAACATTCTCGTTTAATGAAAAAACAATTGGTAGATTCGCCCGATGTGCGAAGCATTGACATCTGTAACAAGGTTCAGCGTTGTGCTTCAACTCATCGGATGGTGCTGTAACCGAGGAGGTTAAAAAAATTGCAAATTTATTTTAAGAGCTCCTTGGTTGTAACTATACGCGGGTGCCATATGGCTCTAAGCAGCACGCAAGGCAAGTTCTGCTAGGCGGAAGGAACAGCCCCTCGCAGTCACCAGGCGTCTGAGAACGCTAGCGTCATGAGCGCCGTCAATGGGCGTCGCTCTTCGACGATGCACAAGATCAGACCGGATGGTACTGACCGGAAAACGTCCACATTAGAAAGAGCACAGCCAAATACTAGATTCGTATAGAACACTGGTGCCGGTACTAGTGAAATTTCATCGCTTGGAGATTGTGAGCCCAACTATTGTTTTACATTTTTAATGGTTGAGGATAAAAGGCGTACACTGCAAATTAAATGTTTTATGACTGTTCTTAGCGTCAGAATTCTCACGAATAAATATAAATGCTGGTCAGAGCAACTTTAGCGTTTCACTAATATGGCATCTGTGTAGCATACCGAAGAATCTATACGGACCACTACACCAAGGCCGACGACAATGGCGAGAACTTGCTGGGAGTGTCCATGTTATTGCTATTGCAATAACAATCAAAACTTCTAATTGTTCATTCAGTTACTCGTAACAAAGACGCGTTTTGAGCACCCACCATCTAGAGGAGTGTTCTCGCGTATGAAGAGCTTGATGGGTCCAGGCCAAGACACTTAACGAGGCAATGTTAAAACTCTGTCGTATCTCGGAGACAAGATTTCGCTATCTAATCTTTTCGACAAGCATTCCAACCTCGACCTCGTGAATACATATCATGGCTGTATGGCTGCATGGTCTTCACCATATAGCCAGCAGATACACAGGTCTGACACCTTAACATCAACGTGTCGACGAATCGGCATGAGAATAACGGCTGGAGTCCACTTAGCGTTCTTCGCCTTGACCACGTTGCAAGACAAACAAGCGAGCGGATCATCGGAAGGAGAGAAGCCATTTGAATATATTACAGCACTGGGGCGGCCGCCAAATGCCAGTGCGGCCGTCACGTAATGCGCGCGCAAGAGGGAGAAGGAAAATGACCACGGCGTAGACAGCGACAAGCAGCGCGACTTCCAAGCGAAGTATGTGGCGCAGCATCATGCGCGTGTGGACCCGCACGCAGACTCTTAGCCATACACTTGATGGTACTGTTGTCTACAGGAATTTACGCAGTAGCATGAGTCATAGAGACTGAAAGAACTAATTCACATTGTTTTGCTTAAGCCTGCGTCAACAAGCAGATCAAAGAGCGCTGATTACCTGCTCGGGCTAGCTGCATAGACTAGCAATACAAAGCGAAGAAGCACGAAGTAGTTATAGTAGTTACAAACAGTCGTCAGCTCCAACTCCGAGAAGGAATGTTGAGTCTGTGTGCATGTGCTATACAGAGCGTGCCCGTGCGTCCAGAACGCATTGTTCTCACGGTGTACGAGATGAACAAAGCTTCGCGCGCATACGCGGTATACACAACTAGGTGCAGTTCACACACCTGTGATATTCATTCCTGCGCGATTTGGCAGCTGAAACCGACACCAATGCTCGCCACTAGCAGAGGCCAGCACTTCGGTTTTCCCAGGGAAGCCCGCAGCTGCGCAAGTCAACGAGTTGTGCTTGTGTTTGTTGAAGGAGACGGGCCATCTTGAGCGGGGCCTGAAGCTGGTGGCGCGCGAGAGTGCGAACGGTTCTCTGGAGAGTGAGGGGAAGCCGTTATAATTTCGGCGTGATTGTGTGGCCGCGCGGGTTGTAGCTGAAGGTCTTCGGGCTCTCAGCATATCTATCGGAAACGAAACTATGAAGAAAGAAGAAGAAGAAAGAAAGAAAGAAAGAAAGAAGAGGGAAACGTCCTCGGAGGTGCGCTGGCGTTCATCGAAACGCAAAGGGGAAACGAACGAAGAATCGAACGAGCCTGCCGCGCGAGAGCGTCCAAGTTGGCGAATAGAGCAGTCGACCGCTGTGCCGTGTAGCTAGCTAGCCGGCAGGCCGGCCGTCACTCGCATGATTCTTTGGCCGCGTCGCCGACGTCGACACGCACGCACACGCGAGACTTTCTTTCGCTTTGGGTGAGGTCCCCCCACCGCCACCACCACCAGGTCCCTTGGGCGAGGTCGGTGTTTTCTTTATTGGCGTCTCCTTTCACGCTCGCCTAACAGTTGCCGCGCGGAGTATCTTTTCTTTTCCTTCTGCAGCAGAGCTGCGAGCTGCAATGCAGACCTTGAGAGCGCGTTTCGGAAGGAAATCCCAGTGCGGACAGGCATAAGGGTGGGCACTCGCGGAGAAGAAGGAAGAAAAGAAAACGAAAGCAAGGAAGGTGACTCGTGGGCAGGTGTCCCACTGGGCAGCGGGCCGGCGTCTTTTTGCATGGCGTTGTCGCATTCCTTGCTGCTTCTGTTGCATGCTGCTGCGGTGGCGACGATGGAAGAGGTTGAGGAGAAGGGGATGAGAGGCGCGAAGGCTCTGGACACACACTGGCGCCGAGGACCACTTACGTAAGAAAGGACGTACGCCGGCATTCATTCCTCCTCTCCATCACTTGTACCACGGTCCCTGCAGGTTTCCTCTCCGCCACCGCAAGTGGGGATAAAAGAAGAACGCTCGTAGTCGCAGTACCTTTGTTTTGTCAGCGCCGGCAACTGTGCGTGTCGCCGGGGCGCGGCTCTAGCGGTATATTTTACTCGCCGCTGCTCGGCGTAAAGGAACCCAGCGGTGATGTTACGCGTTCCTTTAGCGGTTGGTGCCGAGAGGCGTAGGCTTAAGCTCGTGCCTCCGGCCGAGAAATTTTAGCTTCGCCCCAGCCAGTGAGATCGGTTTACTGCGCTTGAAGATGCCAAGGGCTTCTTTTGTAGGTACCTTAGCTATTTTCCTGTATATGCATCTGATCTGAGTAAACGAATATTGGTTGCCTTGTAGAAGTCAGTAATATGCAGAAAGCCTTATTTCATTACCTGCCTAACCGAAGAATGGTTGAGTAGGACGAGTCCGGAAGCCAAGCGATTGAGATCAACGCACCGACTACACGCACGATGGTACTATTAGTATTTGCACCGTGTAACATGGATTAGGTAGATAACGTGTGACGCTTCTTTACAAGGTGGCTAAGGTCTGGCAGAAATGCCTTCAGTATTGGGATGTCTGGGGCTTCTGTGGACGTTGGGCGACAGGTACTGAAGAACCGCACATGTCTAATTAAATGTTTCGGCTCCTGTTCCCTTGAGAGAGAAAATATATTTCAAATATATGAAAGATATAAAGGTCTACCGGAGAAGCATGTGTGTCGACTTCTGTTCCATCGGTAACGTAAAGCGATCTGGAGGGATAAGAAAAAAAAAGGAGTAATGAGGTGATGACGCAATGGTATAGGCAGTCGAAGTCTACTGAGGTTGATTATATTTTGAGCAGTCCAGTGAGAATGTCTCACCAGGAGAACCTTTGGTCAGGTCTCACCTACATCTGACACGGTTCACACACACATACAGCACCCTCAGAATCAGCGAACTAGGGGAGAAAGGAGACGTTTGAACCCACAGACCACCATCTGACGACGTCACTGTAATAATAGGAATATCAATGAAAAAAGATAATCATTCCGATTGTACTCTTTCACTGTTTAATCTAATTTACATCATTACCTACACATCCCACATTTGCATTCCCTCACTGCCTCCCACACACACATTCACGAAAGTCCATTTTCTACTCCTAGTTGCCCTTTAGCAAAAGTCTCTATACTCTATTCTCAGCTATACGCAGCTACGACCTGCTTGGAGGCCACAGAAGAGAGCCAGGAAAGTCGATATTTTTTTACAAGATTTCTCAGCCCAGTAACGGTAATTTCATTTTCGGTAGTGTTCTAGTGAAATTAGTTCTCGAAAGCTCTCACTCCAAGCACGTGACCTTAAAGTGCCCGGGCACAGTTGGCGGGACTTGTTAGCTTGTGATTCACGCTGCCTTGAGTGATATATCTGTTCTAATGCTGTACTCAATTTTATCTCACTGCTTCTAGTTCCTCTTATTCACGCTACATGAGCAGGTACTGCTTCACGCGCCAATACGATAGACGTGGTGACCTTACTAAGCATCTCTGCCGTTGTTGGCTTACGTTGAACGGGTTACATGGCAGTGTACGATCGAAACACACGTGATGCCAATAAATTAAACCAAAGTTGCACATTTCATTATCCTAGCATTATAAATAAAGATAAAAACTATGGAGTTTTTGTGGCACAAGGTAACACCTATTATGCGCGAAGCGTGACACTTCCAGTACTTAAAACTTGCTTGCGCGATTTGGTGTCACTGCGCACACCTGTTGGGCTAGACATGCAGCAGCCCTAAAGCTCCTAAATGGGCGTGCGGGAAACATTTGCCTTTCTACGTGGAATCCATATATTTGGGGAAAGCCCAGCAACGAAAACTGCTTGGCGAGTCCCTTGAGAATTTCAGGCTCATATTTCACTTTCAAGAAAACTTAATGAAAAGCTTGTCTGCAAATAACGGTAACAATCGAGAAGTTAGTCTTGCCTCTGACTTGGTACAACAATTTTACTGAGCCCAACACCAACATCAAATCCAAGTGCGGACCTTGGCGACTTCACATACAAAGGACCCAACTAGATAACACTGTGAAAACAATGTCTACCAATCTCCTTAAAAGCGACGTGATTATAGGCCAAGAAAAGAACAAAAGTACAAAAAAATAATTCCTGGTTAGAAAGTCAATGCCACAGCATCCCGGGGATGAATAGCATCGACGAGAGAAAGGGCCGTTGTCGTGGGCGGTGGCTTCCCGTCCAATAGAGCGTCGGCTCACGGTCCGCGTGCTCCACATTCCTGTCGTCTTAAAAAGGCAGGAAGCCGTTGTCAGTTCTACATCGCGAAAACCGCACGGTATGAACAGCACGCTAGATATGCGGTCACGACAAGGCTGGATCACGAGACACTTCTCGGCGGCGTTTCCTGGCGCGTACATAACGACACAAACAAACAACGAAAAAAAAAAAAGTGATGGCCTGGGGAGTTCGTGACAAGGTCGCTTCATCTGCGGGCGTGAACGAAGCGGACAAATTTGCTCTTGCGTCAGGCGCTAGCGCTTGTTTCGGTCAGTGTGACAGCCATCAGTCGTGCCATGCGTGCGGGGCTACCGACTCGCCTGATTACTGTCCGAGGATAAACAATTGACTCGCTGTCGACTCATTTGGGCTGACGTGGTTTGCCCGTGAGCCTGGCAGACCGAGTGACGTATGCATGGGTAATGCGTCCGAGACAGTTATTTAAACTCACTGAGCCGTATACAGCCTAACAGGTGCTAAGCGGTTCTCTCTGAAAGACAAAGTTACGACGTGGTGTACTTCGCATCAGCAGTAACACACGAACCCCAATGTTAACCGTCAGCGGAAGTAGTTGAAATGCGGATAACCAGAACAATGTCAGATAAGTTATATTAAAAACGCCATTAAAGTTCCGAGCTATGCGACAATTTAATATTCTTAACGTCTCTTGTAAAACAAGCGCTCATTACTTGAGCTGCTTGACTTGTTCCTATAGTAACGACTGCCCTCGATTATGTCATCATAAATTCGCTAAATTAGGGCTGTAATAAACTAGCTAAAGGACCAGTGCGATTGAACTTGGAGTAAAGCCGTTGTGCACGGCAGTGGTTATAGCAGCTGTCACTGTACATTAATGAAGGACTGCCAGAAAAGGGCTATCAGAAACATCCGACCTGATTGCTATGAGTGTGACAGCACAGCTGCACCATCTCTGAAAGCCTTCGAACGGCTTAGCGCACAAGTGAAGAAAAAACATGATTCTTGAGCCACATCTTAGCTGGACAACGGTAGGTTTTGTAGCCACATAAAAACTCATGCAATTATTGAACACCCACAGACACACACACAAAAAAAAGAAAGAGAAAAGAAGAAAAAAGGAACATTTGACAAGAACAGCATTCACTTACTTCAACGCTTGCATCGCGTCACCCGCGTCTGCATATCACCACCTTTGATTTTCTTTTGCATAAGAGGTGTATTGGCGGTGGTGTGAGATGCGTAGTCTTACCGTATAAATTACTACGGTTCCCATTCCTACAGTGTGAAAGCCCCCCCCCCCCCCCCCCCCCCCTTCTCAATTTCTTCTCATTACGAGCTACATTTACTCTTTTTGTCCGCCCACTTCTAGCGTCGCTGTGCACATGTTGCCCTTCTGTGACTCGACGATGGGAGTTGTGATTTCTGCACGGCTTCCTTGCGATAATTCGCCGCCAAGATTGACACAAATTTAGCATCATCCTTAACAACATTTACGCAGCACTTAACTCCAACACTACGTCCCATGCGCATCGATTAATTTCGTATACACCAATTTCGGTTAAGCCAACAGGTGCACGATAGATTTAAGGACACTTATTCAGTGGCTGTTCTCAAATGCATATATTTTGCACCAGTAAAGGTCAGCATTTCTCAGTGAAAAGGATTCTGGTAAGTATATTGTGTACATTGTCCCAGAACACACGTTCCCGGACATTGTCAAGAAAACGTGTTTCCTTACGAGAACAGCATTAACAGTGCGCTGATGCAATCAATACAAAAGCCTTTATGAAGCCGATCAGCACTTGTGACCCTGGACATTGCTGCTTTGCGTACCTTATATATAGAGTACAATGCCGGTCGTTTAGCAGCGGCTATACTTGCTGGCTAAAATTACAGCTCTGAATTACCCGAGGGCGTGCTTATTGTGGCCAATGGAAATCAGTTGCCTTCGGTTCGACAATTGCGCAGATAACGAGGTTTAATTGTCACATGGGCGAACCGCCAGTACTGCGGTCCGATCTGCGTCTCCAGCTGTCAGCTGTGCGATTTGGGCTACGTTTCTTCTGAATTTTTTTTTGCTAACACCCAACCCCGTTAAATGATTCTTAAGTTTCCTTTGTGTTCTTTTTTTCTGTTTGGAAACATCGACTTCTTTAAAGGGGCCATCGCGTTCCCGACTGTAAACCAGACCAGATAAAGAAAGAAAAATGAGCCTAGAAAGAATGTAGCGAGAACGGGAAACAAGTCGTACTAATCGACGGCGCCAATCGCGGCCGACGATTGCCGTTAATACTCTGAGGAAACGTTATTCGCCTGCCTATCTGTATCAGAATCGTCAAATTCGCCGCCTTGTTCCCCCTGTTCCGGACACACACACGCCCTGCTGTACAAACGGCTTCCGTACTACGTCGCGGTTAGCGAAGGTCACACTGCTTTGGCCAAGGCAACCGCATTCCTTGCTCGAAAAAGAGAGAGAGAGAGAGAAAAAAGAGATAACTGGGGCGCCTTTCTCTTTGTATACGTGTTAAGGTACGCCATAAACTACTCGTATACCCTTTCGAGCGCTGCATGATCTACGCATGCCGTCTCCTTGTGTACGAAAATTTCGCGCTCTCTCGGTAGTTGCAGATCTTCTAACACCCCAAATGATGATGCGCTTTGTTTAATGCAATGCAAATGTAAAGGATAGTAAAAAAAAAAAAAAAACTGCCGACAACGAAGAACTTAAAATAGCGGAAAGACTAAATAACAACAACACTTTGCTGTTATGTTACTTTTGCTGCAGCCGTCATGTCCTTGGCGCGTCGCAACAGATGAAGGAGATCAGGTGACTTACAGCCACGCTGACTTGTAAGGTTTAATTACGGACCGTTAGCTCAACGCGTAAGTTTACAGTTAGGCAGTTATGACAGAGACACGCCCTGGATACCGGTATAGTGCGACGACCTCGATGATTAAGGCGCACATATAGTTTCCCAGCAAAAACGTAGCAGCGTTATTCTCGAAAGGAATCCGTCTGAGCACGCTGCTCAGTGGTCATGGTTAAACTCGCTGGCACGTGTTACGTGCACATGGCTCTAGCCTGTCACAATTTATTTGATTGATTGATTGATTCGCGGCAATTAACGTTACCAAGCAACACTAGCGATATCAGAGGCACCACTGTGCACGGCGCCGTAATAATTTTGACAATCTGAGGTTCCACAATGTGCACCTAAATCGAACTACACGAACGTTCTTGCGCTTGGGCAACATCGAAATGCCGCCGCCGCGGCAGGTATTGAACCCACGACCTCGTGTTCAGCAGCAGAACGTCATAGCTAAGTACTGCAGTCTCAGTGACGGGCGCATTTGTCAGAACTTGATGACTTGCTGGGTGCTTTATCATGAGACAATAAGCGTTTACAATGACCTTCAACCAGTCATGCCCCTTGGCGAAGTGGAACCAGTATACAGTGGTGGCCTAGCGTCTACAACGCGTTGTTCTGACTGAGTGATGTAACTGCCTCGAACAATCTCGTGTGCGCGCGGATATTTCACGCATGCACAGAAATAATTCGACAATTTGCTTCCAAATGCGCTGTTGTAGATTCTGAAAGACGAAGCGAGAACTGTCTCGTACACCTCCTTGGTCACGTGTCCTTATTATTGCTACGAAACAGCACTGTAACCATGATGTTTCGTCATATAGCTCCCGTTGTAGAAATGTTAATTCAACTAAACAATGGGAATTTCCAAAAAGAAGGCGGTAGTATATATACCTGCGTACTTGCGGATGTGCTCCAACTTCCACAGGTTTGATTTGATTTGGCTTTCATTTTGACGAGTCCGGATCGTCTATGGGTGATGAATTTAGATGTACTAGAATGAATGTTGGTGCTACCATGTTTACTTAGTCGAGATTTAGCCTCACTTGAAACCGACAACTGCAGTTAAAAAATACAATCTGAAAAGATAAGAACTTTCTTTTTTTTTTTGCCACTAATGCATAATTACGACGCCAATTAGCCAGGGCCCGTTTTCATAAAAGCTCGTACGCGGAAGTTGTAGCAGCCAATTCCACCCGATTCTGATGCTGGAGATATTACTAGCAAAAGCAGGCAGCCAATGACGAGGAGCATTCACGAGCAGCCTCGTAATTTTGATCCAGGGCCCGCATTTACGAAAACCTCTTCCACTAGGTTTGCTCGTAAGAGGAAACTACAGCCGCCTCGTAATTTTGATCCAGGGCCCGCATTTACGAAAACCTCTTCCACTAGGTTTGCTCGTAAGAGGAAACTACAGCCAATTCTTATGCTGCCCATATTAGAGAAAGCGGCCAACCAATGGACAGTATGCGCTTACAAACGAAACGCTTTGTGAATTCGGTTCCATTACAAGTTAACCAAGACGCCAGAACAACACTGACTGATCGAAAAACTATACAATAAATATTGAGCCCTTTATTGGCCTTTTTCCCGACTAAAGTACAAACTCAAATTTTGCGAGAAATATAGTTCACAGGGGCATGGTGAGGGCGAGTCAACGTCAAGGCTTAGCAAAGTTGAGGCTTCTTCTCGGCTTCCAATCATCAGGGTCCTCATTCACGCTAGAATTGTTCGCGAGAGCAAACAATTCACGAGAACAGCCAGCCCTAATAATGAGCATATTGTTAGAGAAGGTGTCAGCCAATGGCAAAATGAACTTACGAATGCAAAACATTTGCGAATTCTGCCCCAGCTAGAGGTTTCGTCAGTGCTCAAAAAATCCCTAATGGGGGCTGGTGATCGAGACATGATGCAACACAGGTCACACAGAAGCGCAGGCCAGGTGGCGAGCCCAAGGAGCCAGCATCTTGTAGATACAAGCAAAAAAAAAAAAAAGAAAAAAAGGAGAAGCATGCAAAACGCGTGGGCCGCGGAGGGGGGGGCGCCAATTAGTGCTCGCCACGGCCGAAGCAGCCGACCTTGCCAGCGGAGCTAGGCGCGCGCCGATCACGAGCCGCGCTCGTGTGGGGCTTGCGCGAGCGATCAAAAAGAGAGACAGCAGTGTGGACAATGCCCGTGGAAAAAGAGCAATAGAAACCTGAAATCAACGCAAAGAGTAAAAAAGCAAGTCGAGAGCGCATTTTGCTTTTGGTTTTCTTTATGCCGTTCAACGCTGGACGCATAACGTTGCAAATGCGCGTACGTGCGTCATTACACTCACGATTAAAAGCAACACAAATCTTCCCTGAAAGATCATGATCCCATAGGATCACATAAGTATACACGATAGCTATACGAGTTTTTATACAGAAATCCAAACGACAATACTGGAATATCGATCTGAAGCATATAGGGTTAAGAGGATGACACAACCACATGTTGAGGCCAAACGTCAGCGAAGAGCCACCGACCCCAAGTTTAGGGCAAACGAAGTGGAACGCCTGCGACACTGTCTTCTTGCCGCAAGCTTCGCTTACCTCCATTTTCTAGACAGGGGAAGGGCTCTGAATTTTTTTTCGTATTTTTACACTTAGAAGAGCAGTTAATTTCCCCTATGTTGTCTGCCGCTTCAATGTACGTTTACTTCTATGGCTGTAACAAAAAATTGAGCACCTCGGTTCCCCTTATTCTTTCGATTTCTAATGAGACTTTGGTTCACAGAATAAAAGAAATTCAAGTTACACGAACCACGCATCGGATGTTAATGTTCCGTGAACGTGGGGGGTCGGATGAAAGAAGCCCATCGGGTGCTGGTTTCACGCTCTTGTGAATTTCCTTAAAAGCGCATGTTGTTTCAGGGAGCATGCTGGCTACACTTAATAAGCGAGTTCGAAATGTAAACTACTACGCCTATCAACAAAACTCCCAGCATCCGTGAATATGAAAGATTTGCTGGATCCGTAACCTATATTAGAAAGTCAAACTGCTTATTGTGAGCCGGAGGCTGTTGTAGTGTTTTTTATTGCGATAGCAATTATATGGACACTCCAAAGCAGATTTCTGCCGTCGGCGTCGCCGTCGCCGTTGCCGTCGCCGTCGCCGTCGCCGTGAGGTTCCGTATGACGTCAATGGAGATGAAATCGTCGCCGCGCGCCGCCGAACGCTGTGTGTGCGAGTGAAAGGGCGCGAGGGACGCGCGCTTTCACGGGGAGTGAACACACGGCGGAGAACAAACGCGCGTTCTGCGCCGTGCTCCCTTAAGGGCTGCAGAAGTAGGCGTCTCTTTCCTCCTTTACAATCACCATATATGTAGAGCAAACGCGCCTTCTTCCGACGCGCGAAAGGCCGAGGGGGGAGGACGAGGGAAGGGAGGCGACGTTTAGCTGCGGCACCAAGTGCCTATTTATATCAGAGGCTCCGGCAACAGTCACCAACGCCGCACGCATTTTGTGCGAACGCGGGCAAAACGCCGACGGCGTCGACAACAGTTCTGCGTGTTGCCGGTGCTGCTGCATGTCCAAGTTTATACAGCTGATAAAGCTACTATCATTACTCCGTATAGCTCTCTACAAATTTGCTATCGCAATTGATGCTTCGCCTTTCAGGTGAAACTGCGACAACTTTTTTTTCTTTCTTTTTGATATCCTATAGATGGGCATACGTATCTTAGATGTTAAACTCTGTGTCACACAGATATTGCGCTGATTGTACTAGTGCATTGTTTTAGAGAATTTCGCTATATTTATACTGATACGAAAAAGGTTGGGGAAACTTCCACGACGTTTTTGTGAGCTTCCGAACAATAGATGGAAGGCTAGTTATCCGAGTACTCGATAGAATCTATGCGGCTCGCGCAGTGGATGTCACGGAGACGTCTTCGAAGATAGCAGATTTCGTTGAGCGTGTGGGGCAGTGTAACTATCAAAATTGCCTGAACAGTAATGCCGCAATTTGAACATATTCAGTGCAGATTAATTCGAAGTTGCTCTCTGTGCGCCACCACGGCCCATCAAAATGTGTAACATACTTTTACCGGGTTGATTCCATTTATTTCATGCTTATAATAAAGACGGTAATTTTTAGCGCCACATTCTACTGCAGATTCGCCAGAACACTGCATGGCGGAGAGTAAGGCAAGAAGTACCGTGTAAACTAGAGTATAAGCCAGCGTCGTATATATATCGGTCTGTAGCAGAATATACGTCGTCGTTTGGTAACTTACAGCATGCGCTTACGGCATGGCGAAAGCAAAGCCAAAGCTGTATCCATATCCAAATGTTGATAGCTGTCATTTTTTTCTTTTTTCTTTCGTCGCATGTGTCTTCGTGCGTGCGCTCTTCCGATCCCCATCGCATGTGATTTCCTTTGTTTTGTATGGTGAGCGATGGATACCGGCCCACGCAGTCAGTCTTAAGCAGCGTTCAAGATAAATGTTGTAGACTTCGCAGAAGCGAACGGTGAGATGGCCGCTCACTGCCTGTTTAACGTTACTGAAAAAAAAAAAATACGGGGACACGTAACCACTTCTTACGAGTTGTGAATGCGAAATCAGTTAATGTCCAATTGAACAGCGCTGAGTGGTACTTCGAGCTTGGCGCTGCGAGTAGTGCACCATAGCGGTACGTGCTGCCCGAGCAAGCAAGCCTTAACAGCCTGCGGTGCCAACGCCGTATGACACCGACGTGGCTATGCCTTCTCCGCTGGCGCAACATCTGGCGCGCTAGCGCAGCAGGTGTTCTCTTTCGCCTGCTCTGCGAGGCGTTAGCTCAGATCTGTGAGAGCGAGAGCGAGAATGACGTGGCGTCGCGGTTACGCCCTCTCGACTCACGCAATACCTGGCGCGCTCTAGCGGCAGGTGTTTCCTTTCTCTCGCTCTGCTCCATCGAGGCGCAGCTCGTGACGTGGCGTCGCAGCCAATGGGAACTCCGTGGAGGCTGATCTTGTGACGTGGCGTCGCAGCCAATGGCAATGCGAGCTTAGGTTCTGTTTCACTGCTAAAGATGACAGACGCCGGCTCTTTCGTTCAATGGGCCATTTGACGCTTTCACATCAAAGAAGGGCTATATTTGCAAGCACCCAAAGGAAAGTTGTCGACGTGCAGCACACGTAAAATGTCATTTCGTGGGTGTCGTGCAGTGCATCCATAGCTTCAAAACCCCCTTGCTAACTTTGTGCGAGAATTTGGCGCGTGTCCGCGGTGACAGTGCCGTTGTTAAAATAAACGCGTTTTCAGGATGTTTCTTAGTTTTTTTCCCCTAAATAAAAGGTCAAACCACTCTGCCTATGTTTCAGTTTATACGGTACGTTTTGTGCCCGTGGAAAATTTTTCATCGACCACGCGTTGTCGAAGTAATGCAAGTTTTATACTGACGATGTTTGAGCTAGCTACATGCTTAGTTCCAGTAAGAAATATTGGACGAACAAGGGGTTTTTAGCCTGGAGCGAACACGGTAAGGGCACGCCAGCAAACTGGAGCAAACGCTTCCGCAAGGGCAAATTGTTTCGTTCTTGTCGAATCGTTGGCTGCAGTTAGATGCTTCCCTTGTTCGCCCAGTGATGATCAATTCAAGCTTTCAGCTTCCTGGAATCCCTTAGCCATGCTGAGTTACAATGTACTAGGAATGCTAGGGCACGACAATGAGGCGCTTCAACACAGACCACTTGAAGGTGTCTTTTTTTGCGTGTTTTTTTTTTTTCTTCATTTTTTTTTGCTCAAGGCCAAACCTTCTTGCTTCAGGCCGCGCATTGCTGCGAATAAGGTCTGAAAGTGTGGAAATCGTTTCACGGTTACGCCCTCTAAACGAATGCCGTCGCCGTTCCTGTGACACAGTTTCACGTCGTAATGCATCCGATAGCAGCCGTCACCCGGACCATTTGCACCGATATGAATCCGTCCCATATGTCTGGGCGAGCCGTTGATGGAGTTCAGTGTCACATTCGTTCTTAGCACCGTTGCCCGAGGGAGACTGCTCGCATTCCAATCTTTGTTCGAAGTTCCGGACGCCCTTCTGCGCACGATGTAGGCTGTTGCGACGCAGGTCTGCTGAATATGCTCATTGCTCAAGTTTGCCCTGCCCTGTGCACGCCGTCACCCGAACTTGCTCGCCAATGTAGGCAAGGCTGCCAAATAAGTGCCCCCAAAAAACGGATAAATAAGAAGAGAAAGCGACTGCGCATGACATACTTTTCTCAGTGGAGAGCGTCACTTCTTATGGTGATGATGATGATGTTCAGCTGTGGCACCTACGCACTGCTGTAACATGCAATAGCTAGACTGAGTTTTTCGTTCTCATTATTGTTAAAGTTTATTGGCATGTACGATTAGTGGTCTTTACTACAAAACTGGGTGATGGATATTCGCAAAGGCACGGCCTCGTTCACCACATGTTTGCCGCGAGATTTTTGCAAAGCTTCAAGAGGATGGCTTAATTTTCTAGAATTTATTTTATGGCGACGACGATCTATGACTCGCCTAGAGATGACGTGCTGAATTAAGAAATGAGCGAAGCGATACAAAAACGATGTTTTGCGATATTTGTATAAACTATGACGTAATTCTTACACAAACACACATTACGCATCAAATTACATAAACATAATTTATATTCATTAAATAATAGTCAACACTTCTGTACTTAATACGTTTTAGCTATAAGCTGCATAATTACAGTACCGCATTCGGCCTCATTTTCTAGGGGTTCATATAAGCCATTTCTCGCTACCCTTCCACGGTGATATCAATTTGGTGAACGCATGTCGAATGATTTGTACAAATGATTAGGTCTTACCAGATTAGTAATCACGTGATGTATTGTGCATAAAAAGGCTTACATTTGATCATAACTGAAAGCACAATTTCATTGCACAGCTGAACAGATGTGTCATGGTTTCTGACGCACAGTATACCGTAAGGTACAAAGATGAAAGCACGCCACAGATATTTATGGCATACACCACACACAAAACACACACATTATATATCATAAGAAGCCACCAAATACAGCCACGAAGGACAGCATAGGGGAAACTACTTGTACTTACTAATTGAATTAAAGAAATGATAAAGTAACGGAAATGACAGTGGATGAAAAAAAAAAACAACTTGCCACAGATGGGGAATGATCCCACGTCTTCGCATTACGCGTGCGATGCTCTTACTAATTGAGCTACCGCGGCGCTGTTTTCCCATCCACCTTCTGGGCTACTTAAGTTTTGCAACTAGAAATCAAGCCTGGGAGTGTTAGCCAGCGCCAACGATGTCCAACGTTATAGATTCAACGATGCTTTACAATTCCTTTTCACAGAGTTTGAAACAAACGGCAGCATTGCAAGAAGTGCTAGAAAGCCGTTACAAATGAGTCAAATGTGTTTCGCGGAAATTCGCATGGTCGAGGTCGATTCATTAACGGCGTGTAGAATTTCAGGCAACTGCAGATTACCGAACCCCAACATTGCTTCGAAAACACGAGTTAATTTTTCTTTCGGAAACGTTGGCACAAGGGACACAGCACCAATGGTCCTGATGGCGAGCAGTGGTTGACGGGGGCAAGCAGCCCGCCAATACCGGGTGATAATTTTTATGTTTTACGACATTTAAAAAAGATCGCCTGCTGCAGATAGCATAATTATAGTCCTAGAGCTGGATTACTCAGAGACGCGGACATTACTTGCATGAGAAATCCAAACACATATTCAAACAATTAACAAACACTGAGTAATTACCTTCTTAATTGCCTGTATTATGTGGCACATGACAATTTACGAATTGTAGCCGGTGAGTTTGCTGGGTGTATCCAGTTGGAATGAACTTTCAGAATGACAGAATTGCAGATATGTGCAATCAAACTCGCCGCAAAAATGCGCTGTTCCACTTCTTTATTTTAACAAAGTGTTTTTTATGCATTGACGCACGAACTGGAACGCCCATGTATTTCATCCCACAGTTTGGGAAATATCTCGAAACTGGTGTAATCGTGGAAATTAATTTCAAGTGCAAACGCACCGACTACAATTTGCAAAATGCGACATGTGCCATAAAGTAAATAATTAAGAAGTCAGTTAGTGAATTTTCGTTAATCGGTTGCATGCGTTTCTATTTCTCGTGCTAGTAATGTCCGCCTCTTCGAGTAATACAGCTCAAAAACGACAATTATGCTATCTGCCCCACAGGTGATCTTTTAAAAAGACCGAATAACTTAAGGGGGGATGCGGGGCTAAAATCACGATTTTCGGCAGAAAAACGCATTTTTTCAAATTTTGTTTATTCTGAATTGCTAGATTTATAAAGAAGCTCATCAGTAAGCTTGGTTGCAATCGGCGCCGTCGAAACGAAGAAAATAAATTCTCTTCTATAGTGACGGTGGAGCGCGCGCGCCGTCGAGAACGCCCATTAACACTGTATTCAAGGCGCGGCCGCAGAGTGGGCAAGAAACCGAACACGAAGTGGATGCCCGCGTTAGAAAGTTTGTTTTTCGTGCATTTTAATCATGGGAGCCCTATCATTAAGAGTACAGCAGACCGCAAAGTAAAAGCGAGAAAAAAGGCATATTTCTGGCTGCGGCTAAATCTGAAAAAAAAAAAAAAAATGCGACGACGACTTGAAGCAGTTGCAGCAGAGCACGTTCGAATTGAAGAGTAGGGTAGGAAACCTATTGTGCAGAGCACTTTAATTTTTGGTCTTAGGATAAAATAGCGTGCTCCGGAATCGTTGAGCTCATTTTTTCTCAGTTTGCACATTTTGGCCGAACCAAACCTTCAGGAAAACTATCGTTTCCGAACTGCTTCGCCAAAACCTGCTTTCAAAGTAGTTTCTCGGCTGAAATTTTGTCAGGAACGAGATGAAGTACTTTTCATATTTCTAAAATTTTAATAACTCAAAAAATGATTACATATCTGGCATATGATGACACCGAAAAAATTTAACTTAGCCTCAAAATGCTAACATCGTTACAGCAATGTAACGATGATAAGATGGCATGCCCAATTGGTGCGTATGACCGCCACAAATTCTTTTCTGTTTCAGTTGTAATAATGAAATTTAGAATATTTACGAAGAAGAATATACACAAACCGATTAATTTTTATAAACATCCGTGAAATGGTTAAAAAGTAAAATTTTTTTGCACGGCATCCCTATGGAAACTGTCGCGGAAATTATAGCGATTGCCGAGGGCTACCCACTCAGGACTGAAATTATTTTGGAAGTGCTGAAAGCCCGCATCAGGCACATTGCAAGCGCCCCTTCCCACCACATCACCTCGCTGTCAGAAGAGCAACCAAGCACATTTTTTTTTGTCAGTAGACTACGGCTTACGGTGACTGCCTCTAACAGAGATATTTCTGGTATCTCCTTTGCGTTAGGCGGAACCACAAGTCCGGATTTCAGTACCAAGTATTTGGAGGTAAGCAGCACTCTCGTTTCCAACTCTAAACAGTTATTTCTAAACGCACGCTGCAGGAGACATACAAATACGATTTTCATATTTACTCTGGTGGCTTGAACACTGTGGGCGGATGTACAGAATCTGTCAGCCTCTCTGCAAAAGCCATGACCACACAGTTCGAGACCTCTCACGAGACAATGTCGACTGCTGTGTAGATTGTTGCGTTTTCGCAGCGCGCTTCGTGTGATTCGTGAGGAACCGCCTCTAAAATGGAGCAACTTGACTGATTCCAAAGCCGCATTAAAATCTTTGTTATCAGCTCTACGGCATCGACCACAAGACCAGCTAGTGCTTGAAATTAGAGAGTCGCATAATCGCCTGGCCTAAAAAAAAGGACACGACGCTACGTTTCCGTGGCTTCCAGGTCAATGTAGCCTCGTGGGCAACCAATAAGCAGATAAAGCTACACTAGAATGCTCACGAAGATGGTGTGCTGGGCCGGTATTTTGTAGCGATGCCTTTCCGATGATAATGCCTTTTCGCGCTTTTCGTGCTTGGTCAGTGGTCAGAGCGACGGTCTGCTCACGTTATCAACGGGATCAGCGGGCCGTGAGCGGTGGATGATAAGACTAGTATAGAATAAAGCATAACGCATCGCTACAAAATACCGGCCCTGGAAGGCATCTCGTTTGTAAGAACAGACGTAACCACGAAGCTTCGCATTCTCGCGTACAATGCCACGCGGTCCATGTGGAACGCGTCTTGCTTCAGGCACAGCCGCTTGCATTTACGAGTGCCTCCTATCTGGACTTTCTCGAACCGGGAAAAACTGTTCTCCGCGGCCTGCGGTTTGGTATACTAATACTTCTTGCAGCATCGGAGTGGCCGAAAGTGCTGCCTGTGACGTTTGCGGCAGCGAGAAAACCACCGAACATGTCCTTTGTCATTGTCCTCGCTAACGCAGAGACGATCGCTCGCGACCGCGCTAGCAATATGGTCGTCGCATCAGAAGAGACGACGAAGGTGCTACTGAAACACACGTTCAAGTGGCCTTGTTGAACAACAAACACACGTGAGTACTTTTGTGTGTGTATATGTGTTTGTTTCTCTCTTTCTTTGCACATATGCTGCCCTTCTCCGCTTTTCTTTCCATTTTTCTGTCTACCTTTGCGCCTCACCAAGTGAAGGGTAACAAGCCGAATTTATGTATTCCGGTTAATAGACATGGTTACTGGTGCGCCCCTATGGCCACGGTTGTGTATAAATTCGAGCGCATAGCGTGGAATCTCACTCCCGTTTCTCCCTTACTAATATTTTTCTATCACCTTTTTCTTTTTTTCGAGAGCTGGTAGGCATCGTGCCCCTCCTGATGGAAGTTACCAGCTAGCTCTTTTATTCCGCTCTGTGATTGTTTTATGTACGCAAACATAACAATAAACCTATGCATTGTTACCCAAATGACCACTACACACCTACACAAACTCGGGTTACACGTTAGAGACTAACTTTCGATGGTTCATCTAATATTACAAATCGAAGGTACGAGCTCTTTCTGTCTGGTCGTCATCTTTCGTCCTCATTTTTTTTGCACTTTAAGTCGAGTATTAAGGTTCACACGCACAGCTCAATTTCAGTTGGTCTTTTATTCAGTCTACTACTTAATTTAGGCATGCGTGCGAAAATGTTTAGACAGCCTACGGTTGTTCTAGGTGACGAGATATGCCTGCCTTCCGTCGTACCTCAAATCTGTCTCTTCAGGACAGATCTGATAGTGAAACTCAGTGACACAGTGGTGGCACGCCTCATTTCCTGTATCGCGAAAAAGGAAAGCAAATTTCATGAGCGTCGAGGTGTTCGCGCTTCCTGATGACGCAAGCGCTAGGGTCGCCTAAGGGCGCGCTCGCTCGCCCCCGCCTTTACGCACGCAAGCAATGTTGGTCTTTCGCAACCGTTTAGTTTTATACCAATATTACTAACAGACAGACTCGTACAGCAGCCGTCTTCTTCTCTCTGGGGTTTTTACGTGCCAAAACCAGCTCTTATTATGAGGCACGCCGTAGTGGAGGGCTCCGGATTAATTTTGACCACCTGGGGTTCTTTAACGTGCAATACAACGCAAGCACACGGGCGTTTTTCGCATTTCGGCTCCATCGAAATGTGGCCGCCGCGGCCGGGATTCGATCCCGCTACCTCGTGCTCAGCAGCGCAACGCCTTAGCTGACTGAGCCACCCCGGCGGGTTCGTACAACAACCGCTTTGGAAGCGTAGGAAGCGCATGTGTCCTTATGATCGGACGTGGCTTCATTGAAGAAGGACATTGTGGTTTATATTTATTCTCCTTCGAAATTTGCTTGTGCTGTGGACTTCCCTCGGAAGAGACGACCAGTGTGCAAAATTTACAAATAATCAATGCTTTCACAAAACTCGCCGTAAATAAGTAAATCGCGCTAGATTGAAGCATGCGTACCTCCAATTTAGATGTCGTTTGGACAACAACTGTGGATAAAATTACTATTATTATTCCGGGAACTTTCACTGAACTGTGCTGAAACTATTAAAAAAAAAACTCGCTATTACAGGGCCAATGAGAATAATTACAACGATGTGCCGACTGACGAACACGAAAATTCGCTTCAAGAAACAACAGGGACGAAACACCTCTCCATAAAACTGCCCATGAGTCCCGAGCTTACTCAACCGCGTTACCGCGTCTGATCGTGAAACTCTGTCACACAGCAGTGTCATGCTTCATTTCCTGTATCGTATTTCCTGCAAGGAAACCCTATCTATCAGATTTTCCCTCGAGCAAATAAAATTAATATATGAAGTGGCTCTCGCACCTTCATAAAACATGGGTTGTTATGGACGTGGTAATGAATATCGACTCGGTGTGACGTCTTGAATTGAGGAGGAAAAATGATGCATAAAGATGTCCAGAAAAAATTATTCACGAAACAATATTGCAGCTGCTAAGAAACCTGTGTGGTTTTGGGAAGTGTTATTGCGTACAAATTCTTAAAAATAAGACTCCCATACATGTGAAATGTAGAAGCCTGCGTGTTCTGCAACATAGTTTCGGTTTCGGAACTGTTGAATCACTGCTGCCGAGGATGAACTTTTAGTTATGAGACAGCTTCGGAAGTCCCATACGAGGCGCAAAATTAATTAGCCAGTCACTACACGGCGCGCAAAAATGTACGCGCGACATGTAAGGTACAAACCAGTGACAATTTCCACCTCTGGATGACAATGCTCTCGAATAGCGCACAATAGCGCACAGTATTCAAGTGAACATCTTATTCACTGTGAATTGACAAGTGTTAAGAAACTTTGCGTACACTGACATTGTCCATATTTCATGTATGTAATTGTATTGTCCTCTCTGTTATGACCCTCTATGAGGGTTGACAGTATTAATAAATAAAAAAATAAAAAAGGGAACACCAGTAACACCAGCACCGGCTCGTGACGTCAGGCTGGACGCCTGTTCGATAATGGAAAGCGAGCGCGTTTAGCCAGAAAAAAAAAGTATTAAAAGTACGAAAAACAAAGCTGCAACTATTCGTTGAAACAGTTTGGCTTTATTAATGATGATAGTTTTACTTTTCCATACACAGAAGCCAATACTACAAATCAGATGGCAGCGCTCTTAAACAATACAGACACAGAGCTCTCGAAAGCTACGCCGGCGTCACTTTACACAATTGCATCGTGTCGTCGCTCTGGCCGCTAATTGCGGAGAGAGTGTAAGAAGCAGAGACGAAAAGATAAGGCAGCTTCGACACACCTAAATCACGCCTATCTGAATTCATTTCGTTTTTATCGCAGCGTCGACCCGTTTTTGATCCAGTTCCAAACTTTAGCTACAGCCGCGCAAAACCTTATCCGCATACACGCGCGCGAGCGCGTGCCTCAAGTTAGCCTGGTTTTGTATCCAGCAACTCACCGCCGAGAGTGCGAGAAAAAGAAACGGATTAATCTTCCTGTCTACCATTCCGTGTACTTGCTCGCGAGCAAATGCGCGCGATAGCTCTCTGCCACGCGCGTGCCTGCTCCATACAAGCAGTGAACCGAAACTCACAAAGGCCGGCCGTTGCACAAAAATCAGCACGCGTACAAGCACGCGGGAAAGGGGCACGGAAAACAAGAAATACCGACGAAAAAAAAAATATGCTCGCATAAGTTCGATCGTTTTCTTGTCTCGCTCCTTTTCCAGGCAAAGTGGCCAAAGCCTGTGGGCAAGTTGGGGTGTGTAGAGAGGACGAGGGGGGGGGGGGGAGGGAGGGAAAGGCGAATTGCTCGTTAGGAGGGGCGAACCGCTCAACGCGTGCTCTCGCACATATTCGTGTTTAGTAGGAGACCGAGGGGACCGGGTGGGGGGGGGGGGGGGTCGACAACGAAGGAAATGAAGGAAGCATTCCTGCGGTCTCAGACCCCGCCCTGCACCTCAGGCATTTCGCGTATCCGCGCGTCGAGCTCTTGATGTGGGAGATGAGGGGGAATGGCGGGGGGGGGGGGGGGGGGGAGGTAGCCACGACTGTCAAGGTTCGCGGTGGCCTCCAATTGAAAGAACAAGAGCGCAGAAACAACCATTGAGCGCCCTGTAAATGACCCGCCACGACGCCGCGTATTTTTTCGTAGTTAGTTGATCGCCACAAGCGACAGCTGTGAGCGGCGACGGTCACCCCTCCCCTCAGGGGTTGGGGGGAGGGGGTACTGCACAGCTTTTGTCTATGATGACCTCGCGCTAACCTTTCGCCAGGTAAGGCTCTTTCTTCTGGCGGCGCCAGAACAAGTATCCCAACGATATCGTAACACGGCTTATGCCAGAGAGAGATAGAGGGTGAGAGAAGGGAGAGAAAGTATCAAGAGACATACTGCCCCGACAGCAAGCAGCACACCGGACGTCCACATGTCCACAGCGGGGCGCAGTGAAGGACCATTCCAGAGGGCGAGAGCCAAAGCGTCGCGGACGGGTTTCTATGGCTGCAGGTCATGGAGTTTTGGACACTGGGATGCAGCGCCGTAGGCTATGCGCGCAATAATGACCGCCCTCCTCCTCAGTATCTCGATCTTTCTGCCTCCGGGTTTCGTGCTCCCCTCCTTCTTCGATGCTGTGACGTCACGCGGGCCAGAGCGAACCCAGTGAATGCGGTCGGGCCCTGCGTAATATATAAGGAGTGCCATGGCAGTGGTCTGTCACTTCTGTCGGTTCCCTCCGGATCAGAGCAGCAGGTCCTACGATGAAGGTACGCAACCAAACCACTCCTATACGGCACTGCTGTTCCCTACTCCTCCGTCAGCCGCCGCCCGTGGATTGGATTATACGGACCGTGCACTCTACAACAGGCTGCACTGCGTTGGATTAGACAGTCGAACAGCGGGGATGACTTGTCTTGGCCGCATAGCTAATGGCTCGAGAGTCACAGCACTCTCGATGTAGCATTTTTGAGTGCGCAGCAGGCACAGTATTGCTAGTTGAAGGATGAGCACTGAAGACATGTCAATGTTAGGCTGAGTATTTAAGGGGTTCTCTGGTTTACCTGTCGCACGATATCGTTGTTCGATACACTTTCCAATCAAGATTCAACGTAAGCATTATTTGTATTATCTAACTAAATTATTGAATTTTGATTATGCTGCCCGCTAAGAGGCAAGGCTCAAGTAAGTAATATCTTAATGACTAGCATAAAACTACTACACATTCATCATAACGCAGGAGAGAAGCTCCCGCCTATCTAACTGATGGTCACTGTAAGGCTTTTATTTCACCTTACCTAATTATAGTTCTAAATTAAAAAAAATGATCAAGTACTCAATACCTCCAAAGTCCTGACAGATTATGATTCCATAAGGGCGCACATTGGCTTTTTTCATTTCCTTTTTTGCTTCCTAATAATGTCAATCAAACCCACTTCATATCAAGTTAGGAAAATGGGTTGAAACCGATAGGAGATTTTAGGTTAACATGCAGTCAGATGCTATCACCATTATTTTTCTTACACCCCGTAAAGTTATATTTCACATGCGCTTCCGTGAATAGATTTAGTTCACACCATAAAACTGCAAGCAGTTTTCTAAAGAATGCAAAACTTCTTGATCCGTCTAGCTTTGACGTCACTACTTAATATCTTACGCCAATTTTCTCTTGTTCTCCTCGTAACATGCAAGTTTTTGAAAACTCATAACTACGCCTCTGAAATTACAAATCTAAACAGACTACACTAATGTCTTCAATTATCGCCTAAAGACATCAACATTTAATACCAAATCTACTCACTGTATAGCCGGCACCTGCTCGGTCATTCGCTTTGCTATTTACATTCCAGCGTGGAGATCAGCTCAATGCCCTTTTTGGAAAATGTTCATTTTTCTCAATTTCTCTCTCTTCTACGACGGCCCAGGTCGCCATCCTCCTCGCCCTTGTCGCTGTCGCCCGCGCCGGGCTCGTCGGCCACGGCCACGGCCACGCTGCCGTGGCTGTCGCCGCCGTCCCCGAGGCTGGACACTCCTCCCAGCACCGTGTTCAGGACGTGAGTATACATATCTCTTCCACCACACTGTACAGCTGGATGCAACGCCCTTTTTTTTGTTTTAGCGCTAACGTATCGAGCGATTAGACAGCTACGTTTGACGAAGCATGCACTTCAAGTGATGCGATAAATTACTCGCATTGCTGGCACCGTTCGCGTACCTTAGTGCTTCCCAAAGCCACCTGCACCGGCTGTCAGGCTTAACCCGAACGCCTCTCTAATGCCCTCTTGATTCTCCTTAAGTAAGAGCCAGATATTTCAACGATACTACATTTTACGTGCTAGCTTATTGGAGCTTGTTTACAAAACTGTTTATATTGGCTGTGTGTAGCGTGTATCAGTAAACAGTTCCTGCAGAGTAATGCCTACCGTGTTCGGTTTAAGCCACACAGCAAGTGCAAAGCATTTGAGAGAAGCATATAACTTTGATCTTAACACAGACCCCCGAGAGTAGAGAGGACGACGACGGGAGTCCGCGTCGCTTACGAAACGTTAGCACCATTGAGATCAGCTATATCGTTTTCGTTTGCGGTTCGAGTACACGAAGCTCTACGTGAACCAATACCGTGGCTACAGCGCTGTTCGATTATGCTGTTAACGCCGCGCTTTATGCGAATACAGCACACAACGAGGTGAATGGACATGATTCGTTATGATCTGCTAAAATTACCTAGCATCTTAGATCCAACGCCAGGCTCTTTAGAGCAGCGGCGGGTCTTGCATTTATTGTTGCAATGCCCATTAGAAATTGGCCTTCTCGGAAATCTTTAGAGGTTCACTTTATGATATAGAAAAGCCTGATTTCACCCATCGGCTCACCCGTAAATATCATTGTCAGTTTCACTCGCCCATTTCATTTTTATTTACACTCTCCTCTAGAATCTTTTAATCCGCTTTCATCTCCCTACACAGTAGCATGTCAGGGGTTATAAAAGACGCCGGCAAAAATGTGTTTGCTATTAAAGAATACGAAAATAAAAGAGAAAGCATTATCTCGATTGTGCCTGATTAAGCAATTAGAGCACAATGTGTATAAAAGGTTCAGCTGCGCACAGCAGCAGTTTTATTATAATGATAATAGCACTCTAACTCTTAACTGCTAAAAAATTCATCAATGAAACAGCTATTTAGGTCCCCTGAAAGGCAACTCGATAGTAAATTCGCATCTTACTTTATTATTATACGCTGACCACCGAATTAAAGGCTACGGATTACGCGTGTCAGTAAATGCAGGGACTCGTCGACAACACCCTGCATGCGAAATCACGCCAGCGGGACATATATTGCAAGCCAAAGTAACCAGAAATGAAGCGCGAATCCGCGAAGAAGGAGCGGAGCTTCTCGTGAGCTGGGATGCCTCGCGGAAAAGATGTCGGAAGCGTTGGGCTTCGCCTTCCGCGCAGAACACGCTTCGTTTCGCAACGTTTCATCGGGCCTCCAGAACGCGTCCGGGCGAGTCACTTCAAGCACGGTGCGAGATCGCTCCCATAACCGCGATGACGAAAGTCTCGCCTCGGCAATCACACAGGGCGCGCAGCCAGAGTAACTGGCTGTCAGAGTAGCGAACAAAAACAAAACACGGACAGCGCCCGTCCGGTTGATTGAGTGCAGCGGCACCTACACGTTGTGCATTGCGCCGGGGCATTTATGCAGGATCCTTTTGTTTCATGCCCCAAGCGCGAGACTCGCGATGTAGCACAGACGTTCTTGATGAATCCAAGGCCTAGCTACACCAACACCACGGCGGTGATTCGCGGTTTACCTAGCATCCCGCCAAAGCGTTGCTCGTAGACCGTGAGAGGCTGAGTCGAGACTTTCAGATTTCTTTCTTTCCTTTTCTTTTTCTCTCTTTTTAGCACTGGCCTCGTGATTACGTTAGTCGAAGGTTGCGCCCGTAATTAGCGTTTCCCCCTTTCGGAGGAAAAGATAGAAAGGATACAAGATAAAAAATTTGCGATCGCTCGGCAAGATCGGAGGCAATGAGTAACTTCGCTTTGCGCAGAATTGCTGCGCGTCAGCGCATGAGCTTAACTCCGAGCGCTGGCTTTTCAGATTGCTGAATGATCAACCGTTCATGCTTCAATGCGGCACTCTCTGTTAACTTAAGCAGAGGGATATTTCATTAGACGATTAGCTCGCTGAGAGGATTATTCATATATTGAACCCAACATTTCTCATTCTTTGAATGCGTGGTTCACATAAAGAGAAAGTGAACAAAGCATTCATATCAAATATTAGTGTCGTCACATTATTCGCTCCTCTTCATAATATCTTTTTAGAGATTTTTCAACTGCCAGAGCTCTCAAATAGTTGTGCTGATGCCAAAATTAAAGCGGTAATAGCTCAAAAACCCTGGGCTCTATAAATTAAACGCTGAATATTTCCTTCTCTACTGACGGGGACTGCGGATAGACTGAAGGAGTCAGTACTTTAATGTTCAAAAGGCAGACAATTGATCATCGCAGTAACTACTATAGAGACCGAACATGTGCTGACACCTCTTGCGGAGAAGCTTAGCCAAAATTTTGGAAGCGGCTTCTTGCGTACAAGGTTACTTAATTTACGCTTTTCTCTTTTCTCTAACGCTGTGCGGCCCCACCCATTCTCGCGATTTCTGTTTTCTATCTCAAATATGAACTGCAGCGGAAGTAAATATGTGTGCAGCCTCTCCACTTCAGCTTGTCCACCACAAACTGTGCACATGATTTTGAAGAATGATTAGGGACATTAAAGCACCATACGTTTTGCTTAGACTTGCTTATACGAATAAGTTTCCCGAAGCTGTTAACATTTTCTTGTGATTTCATGGGCCTTCCCTTGAAGCCTCCAACGAATCCAGCTGTTTCAGGCATTTTCTGGCAATAAGTCAAGCTCCGCCGCACGCAAGCGTTTTTCTTTCTCTTATTGAATATTGTTTACGCTAATTTTGAAAACTAGATGTTGATTGTGTTAGTGATCAAACGCCAACATAGTTTGATAGACGTTTCTTATGATTAACACTTCACAATCGGTTCGGGTTGGCGTGAGGAAGACTTATTAGAGGAACTCTATTTCACAGAAACGAAACTGAAAATGCATAAATGTGCATGCCTATAAACACCGACGGGTTCTGGCACTATCTTTTTTCTAAACACGTATGCATGAGCTTGAAATGTGGTGCACAGGACCAACTCATAATATCCCTGCATATACAAAAATTATAAGTTCGCCAGGGACTGGTCGCTTCTTGATATTGCAAAGCTTGAAATATGTGATATTTACACCGGGAGGTGATGCCGTACAGCTCGCCGTAGACATTACATGTGCGCATTTGTGGCTGTAACACACTATTTTCCTCATAGTGTAGGAATCAGAACTGCATCTTCGCGTGATTCTTACCACGCAAACACGCACGTTCAGAGTACTAAAGCTGCAAGACCATTGTACCAGCTATATGGACACCACATACCTCCGAGTGTGCAACGTCATACCTCTTTCAACACTGCTTGTTCATTAACCAGAAGAAACAGGTGTCAGCTGCCCACAAAGCGTAGTTCTGAGCTTTTAGGGAATCATTGTGTTAGGCGCTGATGCTCAGTGTTCACCAGAACTTTCGTTCTCACAGCTGTGCTCTATAGTGCCCTATAGCTGTGCCCTGTAGGGAAGTTTCGTGCGATGGTCTTATCGAACCCCAAGTCTGAACTTTGCTCGTTTTGTTCTCCCCTTTCTCGAAACCGCAGCTCCACGGAAACTACAAGTTCGGCTACAAGGAGGCCCACACCAGCGGCGGCTCTTTCCGCCAGGAGGCCGGTGACGCCTGGGGCAACAAGGTTGGTTCCTACGGTCTGACCGACGCCGACGGCCGCGTCCGTGTCGTCAAGTACGTCGCTGACGGCCACGGATTCCGCGCCCACATCTCCACCAACGAGCCCGGCACCGCCGCCTCCCACCCTGCCGCCGCTGCCTACAACGCTCACCACGCCGTGCCCGCCGTCGGCGTTGCCGCTGCCAAGGTTGTCGCCGCTCCCGTCGCCAAGGTGGCCGTCGCTGCCCCGTCGCCGTTGCCGCCGCCCCCGTGGCTAAGGTCGCCGTTGCCCCAGTGGCCTTTGCCGCTCCCGCCTACGGATTCGGCTACGGACACGGCTATGGACATGGCTACGGTCTCGGACACGGTCTCGGATACGGTCTCGGACACGGTCTCGGACACGGTCTCGGCTACGGCCACGGTCTCGGCTACGGCCACGGTCTCGCCTACGGCGGATTCGGTCACGGATACGGCCACGGCCTCGGCTACGGTCTTGGCTACGGCTATGGCAAGCACTACTAATTTATTTTTGACGGTGAAATAAGAACTTCTACGTTGGTTTTCCGATGTCCTCGTGTGCCATCTCTCCTCTGTGAACGCGTGTACAGTGTCTGTCTTGTCAGTGTGGAAAAAAAAAGAAAGTTGAAATAAAGACAGGAGTTGCTGGAATGTTTTATTCCTGTCTTGTTTCTGTCAACGTGGGTGCATTGAATGTGCGCAAGAACAGCAAAATACGGTTGAATTTCGCTAACAACAAAATTCAAAGGGAGGGGGGGGGGATTTCGTTGTAGGGAGAAATTTTCTTGTTGCAGAAAACAAGAATTTAAAAAAAGACGAAAAAGCTCATGCAGCAGTTTAATTGCAGAAAAAAATTGGTCATTTTAGCTTTTCACTGCTTTCACGCTAGCAGTAGAGGAATGCGTAGCTCACAGGCGGTCAGGAACTGCACTGCAACGGCGTTGTCATAAGTGCCAAGGAAGCGGCGGATAGTATCAAATGAGTCCATCACTTAGCAACGTGGTCAGCTCACCATGCGCGGTTTCATGGTCGTCAGACAAATCGCAGGCAGCGAAAACGCTCTTAACGATCTTGTCGTCGGTCAGCTCCGCCTAGACAGTCACGCCCGTGTCGTCGTCCACGTAGTCCTGGAGCATCTGCGACTCGGTCAAGCAAAACGCCGGCTTCCTCAAAAGCAACCCGCGATGCGGCTGTCCGTATGGCTAACTCTTGGTCAACAATGTCTTCGTCGAGAGAGACAACTCTAAAGACTGCTCTTGGGACTGAAAGCCCGCATGCACAAAATAGTTCGTTATGACTTCGCGCCGCGTCGACATCCAGGAGGTGACGATCATCCGTACCACCATGGATAAGTCGACTTTGATGTCGCGGCCATATTGGGTACTGAAAAAGATTTGCTAAATTATCATTGAACGGTGTGTACTCTTCACACACTGGACCACACTGTTGATCTTGAGGCTGTATAAGCGAAATGACAGCTTAGCGGACAAAATTTCACCTGAACTTTGGCCACCTCGGCATCGGCCATGCGATGCGCCGAACAGTTATCCAGAAGCAAACAACCTTTGCAGGCTTGCCTCTTAATATCCTCGTAAAATGCCCCCGTCATCCACAAAAGAGTGTTGGGGACGTACTTCGCCGCAAGGCTTCGACTGCCGCTAAATAGACCCTCAAGAAAAACACCAAATTCGTTTAAAAACAAAGCATTCTCTATTCTTGTTAACTTCACGGCAATGCGTTGATCATTAGAAGAGAAAATGAAGATCAAAGTTCCATTAAATTTTTTTAATTTGGCACCGAAATTTCAGCGTTGGTATGTCAGCGTGACGTCACTAATTTCATTTTACCATCTTTTATGTGTCATGGTGGCTCAGTAAAAAATCTCGAAACTTGCCGAATTCAGTCTGTACGGCTTTTATAATATACAATGTGGTCCATGTCTACCAACAAAATAAATCACCTAGGCTCGAGTAGACGCTGTAGAAATTTAAGACTTCACGGCGCGCTTGTGAGGGAAGTTCAAGTGTCATCGACACTCGATTAGTCTTTCGTTATTGCTTCTTTACTCGCTTATGAAGCCAGCTCTCAAGGTAGGAGTGTTTTTTTTTTCTTCTTGGTATTGTAGTACAGATCTAGTACAGATCAACTGATATTAGTACACATGAACTGGTAGATCCTATACAAAATACTTAGTTTCTTTAGAACTCTTTCCAACTTTCTGTCAACTTTATTGCCATCTTATGTTATTTACTTTCTATGAACACATGTTACAAGAAAGTTGGTAGGCTCTGTTATTACTTTCGTTTGAAGAAAGCTTGTTTAAAGAAACTTTTAGAAAAGTTGGTAGGCTCCGTTCTTGCTTTCGTTTGAAGATAATTTGTTTAAAGAAAGCTTAAAGAAAGTTGGTTGACTCTGTTTTGCTTTTGTTTAAAGACAATTAAAACAATTGCATGGATGAATGGGAATTGATATATTGTCACGAGCAGTGATCCTGTGGTCGGTGCTTGGACGATGACGACGACAACGGTGTGGCTTTCTGGAGTGCACCTGTTCGCCTTACCATTGCTGTAGCGTTGTGCGCCTTACCTTGTAGGTATGTCCATTGTGTATATAATCTCCCCGTAACAATATGCAGTAGAACATTCTAGTACATATCGACTTGTTTATCTATTTAGTGTCCCTTTAAAGCAGTACAGCTTGGCGTTCTTAAGATGACAGGAGGAAGGGAGAGGGGGGTGCGCATGCATGATTATAGATTGCACGGATATAAATTGCATGGAAATATAGCAGAATTGTAGTGGATTGAACAAACGCAAACACGATGGCGTTGGTGTATTTTATTGGTTACCAAGAAGGCTATAATGGACAGCTCCGAAAAGGTGGCCGGTGTTGCCCCGTGTTGAACGCCAAAATTCCAATTGATTTGGAAAAACAGCCATCGCTTACGCAGTGCGGTTGGGAAAAAATGTTAATTATACGTAAATATTTAACATACAAATGTTAAACATTTAACAATAAACATTAAAAGATGAAGCCCGCGCTTCCTTATAGCACGTCTCCAGCTCCAAAAGATGAACGTATAGGTGGTGAAGCATCCGGGCAGCAACTTAATTAATGGAGCACCTAGAAACATGTGGGGCCGAATCCACGATGCTTTTCGTTCGTAAGTGTTTTTCGCCATTTAACGGCCGCCTTCGCTAATGATATGTCCCAGCATCACGATCGGTTGAAATGTTCTCTTACGAACAATTGTAGCGCACGAGGTTTCTGTGAATGTGGGCCTTGTTTTGTAACTTGCACTGTACGCTTACCCAATGCCTCCTTTAGAAGATGCCTGCCGCGTGAGCCGAGAAGCTGGTTCCTGCCCCCTCTATTCTTTCCTCCTCTCCACCGGTGTCGGCTGCGAGCGCGAGCTGCGGCGGCCGCTCCAAACATAAATCACGTGACCCTGCCTCCGAGATTATAGCGGCGTCTGTTGCAATCTTGGAGGCACGACCCGTGGTCTCTTGTCAAGCCATTGGTCGAGCGCGCGCCTGCCTCGTAATCGTCACTTCCTCCGCAACAGGAAGCAGGGTCGGCAGCGAGCACCGTCTCTCCGCGACCGCCTTTAACTACGGGAACCTCCGTTCCAATGGGAAAACGAGCGATACGGCAGGCATCTAGTAAAGGAGGCATTGGCTTACCCCATTGGAAGGGAAAATAGTGTTGCTTGTGACCACTGCGGCAACCAGGAAGCTATCGAAAACGTTTGTTGCCACCGTCCTAGATACAGTCGCTCGCGACCGTATTGGTCTGTCTTGCCTACTGGTTGCTTTCAGAGGCAGACAGTCCTGGAATGCTGGCCTATACACCCCAAGTCGGTCAAGGCACTATTCAAGTTTTTAAGTTCGAGTGGCCTATTGGAGGGACTACCATTTTGCAGCGAACCTGTCTATGGCGAGGGTTCCGCGCATTTTTCGTGTCCGTCAACAAAGCTGCGTGTGCAAAAACTCAGCTCCCGAATTTGATGCAAACTCGCTTCATTCTATGGAAAAGCGTATACGTATAGTCACTTGGATATGCATTTTCAGTAGATTAGTTATCAATAGGCACCATTTTAAAGATTAGTAGACGCTCAGGTAGATAATAAGGGTTTCTCAAATATTTGCTGCCGTGCGACCCGTGTCGGCCATGTGTATGCTCGCGCCGTCCTCTCTTTGCCATCGTTCCAAGCGCTTCCGTGCCTAGTTGCCGTCCGCTCTCCTGGCGTGGCGGTCCGTCCCGCGTGTCTAATTTCCTCTGGCTCCCCGAGGTGGCGGTAGTCTTCCGCGCCAATGTATGCCGCCGATCAAGACCACCGATCAAAAAGAGAAAAGTTTGTGTGCGTGTGTCTTTCCTTGGGATGACCGCCGTCACCGCTCAAGAGAAATACAATTCGCTCATACCTTTGATCTAAATTCTGTGTCACCTCTATGTAGTGTGCTAAACTGCTTCGATGGTGATCCACCTTCACAGCAGTGGAATGAAGCGTGATTTTTTGCTTTATTTCGCAGCTATTCTTTCCGTCGGTCTTACCCCCTTTTCCCAGTGCAGGGTAGCAAACCAGAAGCTCTTCCGGTTGACCTATAGGTACCTGCCTTTCCCATTCAATATATATATATATATATACAGTGCGCGAAGCTGTGACTGGTCTTGCCACAACACATTTTATTATTGTGTTGATTGGCATACATTGGGCCGATGCGATTACAAACGTTGCATCAAAGAAGCGGACATTGGCAGTTTGCCGCTCTTCGGATCAGCGATCAAGATTTTCCAGGCAGTCGTAGATATTGCGAAAGTACCATTGCTTGTGCTATAGGTAGCCATAATTATACGTACTATATTCGTGGCACTCACTCAGAATGTGCCAATACACTTTACAAGCATTTAGAACTAAAAAAATAGTTTCTACAACTCAAAAACACGAAATTTGTTTTATCGAAGACCGCACGCTCTATTAATACGAACTCGTCTAAACATCCGCAATGCCATACTTCTACCAAGTAAGAAAAGAACAGTGCTCAAACGCAAAAAAATATATATAATAGAAATGAAAATGTCATGCTATAGCTGGTCTTAAATACCGTATTTTCTCGCATATAACCTGTATCAAAAATTGGAAAAAAATTGGTTTAAAAGGTGGGGGATGCGGATTATCTGCTAAGATTCGCGAAGGGAGGGGTTGGGGGTCGGCTTCACGGGAACGGGCGGCCTGCTGTGCAGAGTCCGCGTTGTCCACATGCCTATCGACATCGAGGTGTGTTAAGCCAATAAGAGGCCAACACAGGTTATAGCCAGATTCACATCGATAGTCTGGTTAGATGCTTTTCGCATGCTTTTCGCATGAGTCAGGTGCCGTTTCTTGTAAGCCCAGTTTGCACAGTTGGCCAGCCTTGTTTAGCCATTGCGAATGTGCCTCGGCGGCAGTCTTTCACAGTGAAAGAGAAACTGAAGATCGTAGCCGCTGCTGAAGAAATCGGCAACAGAGCTGCTGCGAGATGGTTGCGAAGATGATTACGTCTTTGAGAGCGGCAATGAAGCCTCGGATGGCAGCAGTGAATCGGACGACAGCACTGACAATGTTGCGCCAGTCGTTTTGCAAAATTTTTTTATTGAAAACGAAATGACTGCGCGAAGTCGTAACTTCCTAGTCCTCATTTTTTCGGATACGCGTGCGGGTTACACCGCGAGGTTACTTTTTTTTTCTTTTTCGTGGAGTTCAAAGTTAGGGGTGCGGGTTGTATGCAAGGGAGGGTTATACGCGCGAAAATACGGTAGTTGTGTTTGGTGATTATTCTAGTAAAACTAAAGTTGTGTAACTTGGCGCTATGTAATTCTAGATAAGTAACAGCTAAGGATAGGATAGGAATAAACTTTATTTGTCCAACGGTTATAGCTAGGCTGCCAGGGGTCCATCGCTTGAGGAAAATCTTCCGTGGTCACCGGCAATGGCCCTGGTCCGCTGGATGGCCCACTCCTGGTCTTCGGGTGCCTCGCTGAGGAAGGCGGCTTACCATCTCTCAGGCAGCCGCCCCGCTTCAGAGGGTCCTGCTGTTGTCTTCCCCCTCGTTCCTCTTGGTCCTTCTTGCTTAAGGCGTTGGCATTCTCAAAGCACATGGGTCATATCGGCCCGTTCGTGCTCGCACCACGGGCAGCCGGGAGACGGGTGCAGCGCGGGCCACAGGCGGTGCAGGTGGTAGGGGTTGGTGAAAGTTCCCGTCTGCAACCGCCTCAGGTCGACCGCCTAGGACCTGTCCAGCCGCCCGTGGGGTTGTGGATGCTCTTTCATTCCTTCCTGCAGTGGCCAAGCATCACTCGGTACGTCGCCGCAAACTCCTCGACATCGCGGACAGCGTCGCCGTGGTCCCCAGCTCCGTCCACCACGATTTCGCTAGTGTTTCGGTAGAAATTGTTCATCAACGATGAAGAAAAGCACGATGTCTGACTACAAAATATTAAAACGTTTTGGGATACATTGAAATGGAACGCCGCAAGTGGGAGCGCTGATTTCTCTTAAGTGAACGGCGTGCTTTGAGACGGTAAGATGGGGCAACACACCTTTTCACGCCATCGCGTAAAACATGCAATTACTTCAGCGACGCCGAATTAAGATGCGGTGGCACGTGTGAACATCTCCGGATGGAAGACAATACATGGCGACCCCCATGTCTTGATTGCTGCATCCAGGGCCAGTAGTTCCCTCACACAAAGCACCATCCTTGGCGTTTTTTGAGTATTCTGTCCCATTCAGTTTCCACGCGCCAAGAACAAAGACAGTCATGGCAACTTCTTCAAGAGGGAGTGATTTTATGTCCCATATTTAACTATATTTTACATTCTAGTACTCCTTTGGATTGACCAGGGAGCCATAGAAATCGTTAGTCCCAAACACTATGTGGTAGCTTCTTTTCGCGTTTCCTTTTTCGCTCGCCTAATCGTAA
Organism: Dermacentor silvarum; assembly: GCF_013339745.2. Lineage (NCBI taxonomy): Eukaryota > Metazoa > Arthropoda > Arachnida > Ixodida > Ixodidae > Dermacentor > Dermacentor silvarum. Next base: position 58,878,269 of record NC_051161.1, read on the forward strand.
CGGGGTGGTGCTTTCAGGAATCGGTGACTTGCGCATTTGGAGGGGATAGTGACAAATAGCTTGAAGTAAGCTGAATATCTCAGCCCTGCTATACGCAGGGCTTGCTGCTTCAGTTGAAGTATTCGAAATGTCATAAAGACGAAGCAAAAAGAAATAAAACAAAACAAAAACTTGGAGTGAATAAACATGTGAAGCTCAGATGACTGACAAAAGGTCAAAGAATGTCTATTAATACCTGACTGGCGTAAGTATAACAGCAGGATCTTCATGACACAGATTTCGTTCACATTGCTCTCCCCGGGCCCTACAGGAAATCACTAGCCCGCATATGTCCTGGTATACCAAGTGAAGTCCTTGCTATATACTAACCATGACGTCGGATACTTCCATGCGACAGCGACGTAGTACATGCTCAGTATCATAATGTGGTTTGCCCTATTTGCAGAGCGGCGAACTGAGTGGCCCGATCTTAAAAAAAAGGAAAAATAAAACTAAACTACTCACGTAGGCTACGCGAAGTCTCAACCGACCGACGAATGACGCCCTGAACGTGCTTATATATACCAAGTCCCAGTAAACACGGTTGTCCGTTTGGAAGCGCGCATTTGAGAAACACAGCAGTCTTGTAACAGCGGTGGTGGCCTTTATCGTTGAAAGTGTTCCCTGCGATCTGGTCACCGGGACAGAGGCTATAAATGCGGCGTCAGTCTGCATCAAAAAAAAAAAAAAAAAAAAAAAATCGGCTTGCTTCGCTAACCTCACTTCGTATGTGTACGCGCATGTTTTGCGCACATCCAAGCGGTCCTGTCAACCCATCCCACTCACATTTTCTTTTTTTGTTTTTTCGACATTGCAAGCAGCCCGGTCGACAACAGTAAGTACCCAAGTCTTCGTAGCCAACAGGGGGTCTTTGAACGTAGAAAATGGCTCCCCAAAAATTGGCCCATTGTGACTGATCATCTGTGCACGTCTGTATAACCTTTGTTAGTCAAAATGCAAGGTCGATCCAAATAGGTCGCGAAGCTTCGAAAAGCGGTTCAGAACCAATTGTCACCAACATCAGCAAGGGTGGTAACGAGAGCAGTGATTGCAGCGCGACTATGCGAGGAGCGAACAATCATTCAGAAAAAAAAAACTGAAAAAAAGTTTTGTAATTAAAACGAGACACTTTCATTCATTAAACGAAAATACAATCTTAATAAATTTATATAGGCGTGGCGGGGAAAGAAGAGACAACTCTACTTTACTTCATCATTATCAATAACACTTTTTCAGCGTCCACTATATAAAGCGTTGACGCCGCTCGTGTAATGCAATGCAGCTCTTGAAGCGCGCAGAAGGCACGCTCCTAAAGTTCACCTGTTACAATACGCTCCCCTCACACGTTGCATTGTTTTGCTTGTCAGCGTTTCCGTGGATTTGGTAGAGCGTGTGCTTTCATCCTCTCTTAACCTGTTCAGTCAAAAGAAGTGAGTTACGACCACCAGATGATCTTTTACTTTCGCTACTTTCGTGCGGCTGCGCTGCGCGACGGGCATGGCGTCCGACGAAGCTACCAGCACTTCATATACCCATAGCTTCCGTCGGCCTCCAATAGAGAGCATGCTCTGTGTAGGGGTGCAATTTCTACACCCGTACGGCTCACGTTTTACTGCATCGCTTTCCGCGCTGAAAGTTCGAAACGCTCTTCAAGTCGAATTGCGGGGCGTATAAAAATACAGCTCTAATGACAGGCCACCAAAACAAATTTCCCGCCTTTCAGAACAAAATGACGTCACTTCCGTTTTTTTTTACCGAATATGGCGTCACATTATTTTTTTCTTCCACCGGAAGTGTCACCTCGTCAAACAGGTGGCGCTAAGGCCCATGAAACGCCAACGAAACACCATGTTTCGAACGTATGGGTTTCTATGGAAGCTTCGCTACCAGGCATGTTTACCTTGGAAACTGACTGATTGATCTATGATGTTTTATGTTCCAGGGCCTCACTGGCACGCCATAGTGGAGGGCTCCGGATTACTTTTGACCCCCTGTGGTTCTGTAACATGCATTTAATGCACGGTACTCGAGCCTTCTTGTATTTCCTACTTCTCGAAATGCGGCCGGCGCCGCTGCCGGGAATCCACTGCCGCGACCACGTGCTCAGCACTGCAGAACGCCGTAGCCACTATGCCACCGTGCCAGTATTAGTCAAATTATGACGAATGTGAAGCAGGGAAAGAAATGTCCTGGCGAACCGAGCTCAAACTGGCATCGAGGGAGAATAACAATTGCCTTGCCAGTCTGCTCTTTGTCCTTGGCGATGGCGTCGCTTTCTTTGTTTGAGAAACGGCGAGAAAAATAGTATAGAGGCGCGGGGTATTTACAGGCGTGGACATGAAGCCGGCGACTCTTAGCTATAGCGTGCCGAGTCGCAGTCCAAGGTAACAAGCCAGTTAACTCAATGGAACTCCCTTCACTAGCACAATTATCACAGGGGAAGTCAAAGACTGAAGACACTTATCAGTATTTATCAGTTTTATTAGCTTTATGGTGACAATGAGCATAAGGGAAGTCAAAGACTGGAGCGAGCGTTTCGAACTTCCGGACTTCTCTACATCAGGGTAACAACTGTATTTCTTGGCACCCTTTATATAGCTCCCTACCTATGTGGGTGGAGGGGGCAGTAGGACTTCATATTTCCTTTTTAAGACAGAGTTAACAACTTCGTTATGCAAGACTTTAATATTTCGCAATGAATAACACAGCATTCACTTAGTGTCATTGCACAGGCCAGAACCACCAACGTATTCCTCGAAAATTAACATGGGGCGCAGATTAATAGGTAACACCTAATCAGCATTTAAACAACCATCACTGCAAAAGTTCGGGCTGGAACATCAATCACTGATGCGTGCGAAGTAGTTCTGGTATGGAAGAAATGGCCACGCCAATCCGATATGAACTTTAGTGGTCTCGCGCTGCAAATCATGCTTTGTTTTTCTCATTCGTCGATCGCGTGTGGGGGTGGAATTGCAGATTCAAGTACCACGTGTATGCCTCAAGCGCAAAAGCAAATTGTCAATTTCTGGACAGCTTCCATCTTGTGGGCAGTGACGAACTTTAATGACTGCGTGAGTTTTCTGCATGTGCGACTCGGCCAGCAACAGTTTATCCTTTCGAAATCAAACGTGACGACAAGCCACGCTCCCTCCTCCCCTTTTTTACCCCTACCCGACCCCCTCCCCCGCCCTCCCGCAGACATACACATAAGCGCGCACAAAGCCAATGTTACAACAAACTCACAGAAATGTTGACGGCGAACATACAGGAAAATACGAGATGAACGAGCGAGCAACGGAAGTTTATTTCAGGAGCCGTCGAGCGGAGAGAGCCGGCATGAATAGTCGCGTGTCCGGGAGTGGTGGGCATGCGATGACTAAGCTCGGCCGTTATCCAGCGACCGAAGAGAAGGTGTTTTCTTCGGTCTTCGCTCATGCAGGGCACATGAATAGAAGGAAGAGAGACCAATTAACGAAAGACGTATCAACGAGAAACGCAAGCAATCTACCGGCGTGTCTGCCAGCACTCATCACTGCGTGTGTTGTAGGAAGGGTCGAATCTCGCGTACACGAGGGGGATTCACTTCGGCGCCGAGCGTCCAGGCGTGTCTTCCTTTTGGCAGCAGCGCCAGCGCGGATTGTCGCACGCGAGGAGCACTACGCCTGCGCTGTTCGTTTTTTTTATAACATCCCCGCTTAATGAATATCACCACCTCTTGAGCAACAAGCGCAAAGCGTGATTCGGCTATCGACAGCAACACCACCCGCTATACCCCCTAGTACGTCGGTGAAACCTTTCATTCGCAAGGGGGCGACTTCTCCTGTTCTGCCATCGGGACATTTACATCGAGTCGCTATATAAAGGAGTGTCATTATTTAGCTGTCGATGGTCTATTGGGAGTAGTCACTCCACGTCGTTTGAGCCATTTGCCCGGATCACGTCGAGAACGCAAGTGGACGGCGCTTTGGGCACTAGTGGATAACTATGAAGGCAAGTTTTGTCGTTTTTTTATTTGAAGAGGGCGGGAGTGTGGCAGACACTGACACTGACATGCATACTATGAGAGAGTGATAAGAGTGCCTCAAAGGGTGAAATAGAATTTGATGTCAAGGGCACTAGGGGGGCGTTGGATGCATACTTGTTACCTAACGGGTAGTTGTCTCCTAGTTCATTTCCAGATGAAGCAGAACAACTCACTTTTGGCTTCGTGCACATTTGTGACAAGTGGTTTTGTGGCACGCCTTTTGTTTGCGTGTATTCATACAAATAATGCTACACACTACAATGCTAGACACGATTATGGTACTGCACAGTCATAATGCTTCTCATTGCAACTGTCATGCTCCCCTCATGAGACATGTTAACATTTCTCATTATTCTTTCTGGCTTGATCCCTAACACCAGACAAGAAGTTTTGGCATACTGTTGCCCGTAGATATGTTATTAACTCCGAAATAGTGTGGCATTTTATCACTGGAAGAAAGTGCAGAGAGATGATCGCTAGACCGCGTTGGTCACAGACCATTGTCAGGACAAAGCATTTTGGAATGCCGACCTCACGAGCCATCGTAGCGGAGGGTGACGAAGGCACTGCTACAATTCTTAAGAGCAACAAACCTGCACGAACAGCTTTAGTTTGTATTGACATTCATTATGGGGCACATGATCCTGGGCTGTGATCGTGACCGACTGCGAGAATGTGCTCTGTGTTTCTCTATCCATTTCCTGCTCATATGTCTACCTCCCCCAATGAAGGGTAGCAAACCAGAGTTTTCGTTCTGATTAGCCTCCCTGTTTTTCTCATTTCTTACGTCTTTGTGTTAGTGTGAGACCAGAGGGGCTTTGCAGTGAAACATTCTAACGTCCACGGTGTGCACGTGAGGCTGACCCTCCTAGAAAAGCAAGAAAAATAAATGTCTTGTTTGTGTGAGCATAACTCATGAGTATCATATTGGCAGGTTATCTTTTTATACTTAAAGGACAACCGTACATTGTGCTGAAAACAAAAAAAATTATTGCACTCAAAGCAACTAATGAAGATAAATGGATTCAACATCAAAATAAAACGAGCCATGTTCGATAAAAACCTAAGCAAAGCTCCTCAAGAAATGAAGAAATAACCAAATTCAGGGACTATCTTTCACACATAGGTATTACTAACTGCACTAATTCCGTACGGTAAGCTTACTGGTAAAAACGGGGTCTTGAGTTGAATAATGAGTTACCACTTGGTTTCACATACTAAAGAGAGAATTAACGGTCTCTGCGCAAGTTGCCAAAATTTTGCTATACGCATACCGCATTATATTATGTACCCGATTGCTGTCACAAGGTATGCTTACATCTTCGCGTTATTGCTAGTTTTGTTTCGGTATGATATACTGCGCTACTCAAAACAGATAGAAGCTTACTTCCTCATTACTTGCCAACCCCCATCCCCCCCTGCCTTCCAAATGCGGGCAAGAGGACAGAACACGGAGCGAGTGAAGTGGCAGCACATTGCTCACTATATCGAACTGTTAAATCAGTGTCTACAAAGGTCTAGACGTGTAAACGTCAACGTCTAGCATGGTACACGAGCGTTTTTGTATTTTGACCCTGTTGAAATGAGGCCCTCGCAGTCGGGAGTCGAACCCGTGTCCTCCTGCTCTGGAGCACAACATTAGAAGCGGCTGCAGGCGACATTCTTCATGCCAATGTGGCATGAATGCAATGTGTGCACTTTTTGTGCATGGTTTTTTAAGGGTGCTTATTCCGCCGCTGTAGCCCAGTGGCTATGGTGTTTTGCTGCTGCGTTCGAAGTAGCGGGGTTTTCATCTCGGTCACGGCGACCGCATTCAGATGGGGACGGAATGCGAAAAGGATCGTGTAGTACGCATTGGGTGCACGTTAAAGAACCCCAGGTGGTCAAAATAATTCCGGTGCCCATCACTACGGCGTGCCTCATAATGAGATCGTGGTTTTGGCATGTAAGACCCAGAATTTATATTTAACTTTCGGACCAACACGTGGAAGTAAGTTAACTGTTTGGCTGTTAGGAATGAAATAAGTTTTGTAAAAGGCGAAAAAAAAAAGAAAGATGACAGAGAACGTTGGCTTCAGTATTAAGTGCTAAAAGTAAGGACAATAACAAATTTCAACCCTTAGCATACATATTCACAGCATAACGATGCAAATTCACCTAACTTAACCAAGTAGCCAAAGCACAGAACCTGGAACGTGAGATTTAGCCGATTTACGTCGTTACACATATTGTCATCTTAGGAATACTTTGAGCTTGGACTTGAGCTCAAAGAGTCTGCGCACTTGCAGTTTCTACTGCTCCTGTTCGCGGCAGGAGCTGCGACGGCTGACCTCACACACCTTGGACACAGTCCTGATGGAAGTCAACAGTACAGAACTCAAGGGGTGAGTGTATCTTCTGCTACAGTCATCGAGGAAATCCGTAGGCCACCACAATGTCTGTGACAATGCGACTACAGTGATACGAATGCCGAGATGAACGCCCACGATGCTGCCATGCTGTATATATATATATATATATATATATATATGATATAATTGCTGAACGAGCAAAGTACTACCGGGGAAGTACTTCTGCGTGATCTACAAACGGCACAATATCTGTCTCGAGCATTAGAATGATGCGGCGCACACTGTGTGTACAATGAATATGCCGGAGGTCTTTGAGCGCATTCGATCTTGAACAAGTCGCTCCTGAGTCACGGGCACGTAGTAAAATATACAGGAGAGCCGACTGATCTGACGACAGTGTTACCTTGTTGATTCTGCGAGGGGGAAGTTTCGCCGCTTCTTGTACAGATAGTGTTAAACACTTGGTGTTGCTCCACGCCAGCCGCAGATTCGGCACGTTTATTTCGCTGCTGTGTTGCCAAACGCAGTGGCCGGGGGCCCTCGTCTGTCGTCTAATTTAGCTCCCGCCATAGACGCTTGCTCTGTATGCGACTTGTCGCACATACGTGTTCGCAAATCATTGCTGTTCGCTTCACTTCACGCTGCAGACGCTCACATTTAGGCGTTGGCTAAGTACAATCATCTTGGATAAAAGTTCTCGCTCAACAACTCTTAAATAAATTTGATTGCTTTCCTGGCGCAAGCTGGTTATATTTCAATCTGCGCAAGCTATTAACACGAAGTTCTCAATATTTCCGGTCCGCAGCCTGCCCACTAAATTAGTAGGAAACGAACCATTGTGAATATGTGGGGTTTTGCTAGATTTTGCGTATGTAATACTTGATTGCACAATGCCTATTTGAAAAAAAATGGTTGGATGGTAAAGTCAGCAGGAAGCTGCAGTTAAGAGAAAAGAAACGGGATTACAAAAGCCGTCTGACAGGAAGCGAAAGCTTCATCTGCATTTCGTCTCGCAGCTATGTTTTAGGACCACAAGAGCAGCTCTTAGAGACACACTTTACCTTGCATTATTTGGAAGTCCCTTTAGAAGCCTGTTTCTGGCGCCTGGATTTCCATGGTGTGAACCCGTCCCCGGGGGGTTTCCAACGACGTCGCCCCATCGCCGGCAGCGTCGAAGTTCGCGTTGTCAGAAGCACTGTTGCATTTTGCGTCCGCACATTAGGTTGGAAATTTCCACGAACGAGAGTATCGGGAATCGCTGGAAACTGAGGTAGTCAGGCGTTCTTGGGCTGCCACGTTCGTCATAGCAGGCGGCACGGCCTCGTTTGCAGCAGCAATAGACGAGGAAAGGGGGCGTGTCCCATTAGATAAGGACGAAGTGCCTGCAACACTCTTGTGCAGTCGTGATAGTTCCGAGCGGAAGAAGTTGTTTTCTGCTTTCGAACCTTTCACTCTTGTCATGAGCAACTGCAGTTCGTTTAGGATACGAGAAAACATGCGTACAACTACGGGCGAAAGCACGTCACCGTTTAGTGCTGTCTCGCAGAAATGCTGGACTGTTGAGCTTCCTGGGCCTACAGCTTCATCATTCTTACGTTACTTGGGTAACTGACGAATACAGGACGTACTAAACACTAAAAAGTGCTCACTGCCGTTTCCATAAAAACGTTGTAGTCTTCAGGGCGCACTTTGATGCACTTGCAATGAAAACGCTTCTTGCAGCAGCCAGAACAATGCAAGAATTGCTGCTTGCCGTAAATGAGACTCGAGCAGGACCCACATACATCCTTTGGCGGCAAATCTTTTCCAGTTGGTTGGTCGATGCTATAGAATTCTGCGAATGTTCACCCATGGCTGCAGTGGAGCTTGTTATTATGCGTCTGCTCGCATGCAGTGCGAAGCACGAAAAGAAGCCTTTGCCATACCACGTGCACCGTAATCCGAGAGCGAAGCAGTTCATGACTTCGGTAATCAACCATCTAACGCGCTTAACAACCTAAAACCAATATATAAGCCACGAGAATCGCTTTTGAGTTCAACAAAACACACGAAAACCAACGTGAGCCAGCTGGAGAATCACACCACGACTATAATGCAGCGTACCGCGTCAGCTGCATAGCATCGGCATAGCAGCTGCATGGCACAAATCGCTTTCAAATGAAAGCAATCGATTTTAGTTTGCAACACTTGTCAAACAAGCGAGCAATGGTCGGCGCATTTCTGCAACCAGACTTACACGTTGCTTCGTTCTTCTCGTGTGTGCTTGTCGTCTGCTACGCGGCCTACTTGGGACACGTGAACGCAGCTTCTCAAGCTAGCTGGTAATAACAAATTTCGACGTTACGTGGCGCCCTGTATTTGTGCTAGCTAAAGTCCCTATAGTGCTAGCAGCCTAAAGAAAAGAAGAGTGAGAGAATGATTGTGAAGAGGAAGGGAGGAGCACTAGCGGAGGCGTGGGGAGATGGTTAGCAGCTGAAGTAGATAGCCCGCCGGCGTGCTGTGCGCACCGAGGACCAGCGGGTTCGCTGCATTGCTAACAGAGCAAACGCATTGGCGAGGGTCAGAGTCGGCTCACCTGTATTTCTTACGCCATGGTCACAGGCCACACGTAGTTGCAACATTTTTCACGCTGCGACGACGGACTGAACTGTGAGCAAGTGACCACGCAGTGAAATAAGGTTTCTACTTGCACTTTGTCAACTGCTGTGGCTCGCCGGGCTCAAATGGGAGTTTTGGATTAATAAAATATAACAAAAACTATCCGAAAAGTACATGTGCAAAGGGATCAGTACGAGTATCACTGGTCATCTAATGTGGTAACGCGTAATCAAAGTACATAGTCGCCTACCAGTGCCTATCGTTGGCAGCATAAGCATACTGTGTAATGCACCCCCCCCCCCCCCCCCCCTCAGCGCCCTCTCTAAATAAGTACCACGGGCATTGTGTGACATTAGTACGTATGTCATTTGAATTGAAACTCATAAAGAGGTTATGCATATTCTTCATACATATTCCCAGGTATGATGGTCCCTACAGACCATTACATTAATCGTCTGATTAAACAACCCAGCGACAACGCATCGCGGAGTGTCATGCGTGATGTTGCGACAACGCAGCATCACTCCTGAAGAATATTCCGGCGCGCGTTAATTCATTCCAAAATTTAGCTCCTTCTTATTAGGTCGTGTACATGAGCTTGTATATTAATACCATGTTAAATGCATTTCATTCATCAGTACGCATAAGCTACATTCTACAATCCTGCATTGGTTTGTTGAAAGCAAGTAACGGGACAGTCCCATGATGAAAACATAGTTAAGCATATGCTCAGTAAGAGTTGGCTTATTGACGAAGGCAAAACAATGTTGTTACGTTTTAGTCAAGGTGCATCTGCGTAGTTTAGACTAATGGGTCATTAGAATAGTACGTAGCAGAGAAAATTTGTTGACGTCATGTATGTATCTGGAAAGAGACCACTTGCATCGATTTGTTGGCGCAGAAAATCTGAAGGTGCGGTTTGAGAGTCAGTAAGAGTGTTTCTTACTCTGCTGCTGAAATCAGCTAGAGCCATCTCCGCGATTGTTTTCGCACAGCCTCAGCTCAATGTGCTTCCAGCTTTTTGTTTTTTATCACTTGTCAAAGAGAAAACAACAGCTGCCAAGCGAAAGGAATCTCTACATCAGCATTGCCAGTGTACAGAGGTTTCCTGCTCGCGAAACGTCCCTGGAATATTGCCAGCGATGCCGTGGACACACCCAGTGTCTAGCGTCTGAGTGCACCATTGGAACCGTCCAGAATGCTGAATCACTCCGGAAAATAATACAGTAGGCTGTAATTGAGTACACGTGGTATGAGTATGTAGTAGCCAGCTTGAAGAATGTGACAAGGATAGATATACAAAGCGATCGAAAGTGCCTCTTTCTTAAACTATTGATCTCTCTTGCTATATCGCCTTCATATCGGCTGTTTTAGAGCTCCTATGAAAATACCTGAGTTACATTAACTATTACTTTTAGTACGAATTATTTAGGGTTAGACGTGGCAGTGAGCACCAGTCAAGGCCGAGATGTTTTTTTTTTTTGTCGTTGTTCTCATACTGAAGGTTCATGCTTGTGCAATTCGACATCAATGTATTCTCTGAAAGAATACATAAGGTGATAGCCTACAGATAACAGTACTTCTTGCTTTGTTCTTTTAGAAACAGTCAGTTGTTCGCTTTAGCAACTGTGAAATATCGGTAGCTGCAAAAAACATTTTTATGCAAAGTTATTGCAACACACGCGGGTGTGTCCTTCGGCCTTCGAGAGCATGCATTGCCAGTTGACCAGGAACGCCGTTTACGAGCTGTAACGATAGTTTAATTCAGCTGAGACTTACCTGTGCAGGCTAGCGCATGTCCAGTCATACTCCTTCGAATTTCAAATGGCTCATGGGGTTTTTTCCGAAACAACTAATTTGGCTAAGATAGGCTTACCGAGCAAGGCCAGCTCTTTGGAACTGAAGGAGGCACCTCGCCGAGTACTGAGACGAGAGCAATATATGCGCTTGGACTGAATGCATTACATCGCAATATATTTTACAGCAGACCTCGCACCACCGCCATCGATTTGTATTGCAGGATGAGCTAATGATTTTTTCCCGTAGCTCCTGCATATGTTTGTATCGGCATGTAGGTAGTGATTGTTAATTAATGTTTCCAAATGGTAAAGAGGTGACAAAGCCACACACTTCGAATACGCCTAATAGATAGCAATTTATCTTACAGCTGGGTTGCGGCAGCACCTGAGGATGTTCTTAGACGCGTTAACGTATTAACCTTCTGATTCACAGAATCTGCGCGTAGGTGCTTATATACAGAAGCTATGTTGGAAAAGAAACGACAAAGCTATGTTCGCTGTCATATGAGGCATGTTCTTACAGGGTAGCTATAGCGTGGGTCAATGATAATTCATCGTTCTTTTCTTTCCTTCTCTGCCTACGGTCACGAAGCCCGGAGGCTACTCGTTCGGCTACAGCCACGCCCACGGTGCAGGCGGTGGCGCCTCGTGGCGCAAGGAGTCCGCAGATGCGGCGGGCAACGTGATCGGCTCGTACGGGCTCAAGGACGTCGACGGAAGGGTCAGGCTGGTCACGTACGTGGCTAACCAAGACGGCTTCCAGGCGAATGTGCAGTCGAACGAGCCCGGTCTGCCGCAGCAGCACCCGGGGCTCGGGGCTGGCATTACTCAATGGCCTATTCCTCAGGGTCACGTGCAGGGACACCATCCCGGGGCACATCCAGGAGCAATTGGAACCGCATCAAACCAGGGTTCTTGGGCAAGTGGTGGTGGTCCTCAAGTCGCATCAGGACACGCCGATGTAAGAATCGCTGCCATAGCTGCCGTTATCTTTAAGGGCAGAATTATGCTATCTCAAAGACAAAGGGCATACTCCAATGCTTTCATTCAAATACTAAGAATCGAAGCTGTCTTCTTAGCCGTAAAATCAGCCTAGCTTCAACGGTGGCCACATCGGGAACACACCTAATATTGCATCTTATCAATTCGGTGTAGTGCAGTGTAGGCCAATGATAGTTCCACCAACTATAAATGGGGAACCAGAAAGAGAGCTCGTTCAATGTCCACCAATAATATTCTCGTGTAGAAAACAGATTTAAATGAAGAATAGAAGATGAATTAGCGTCACACGATGGGCGAGCCCTTGGTCGTCCTTCGGTTAACTTCATACGAGCAGGGCTGGCTTCAGAGTTTTGTAGTTTCGTTTGGAGTGATTCGTCTTTAGTAAATTCTCAGTTATGACGTACTTTAGTATTACATTATACAGGCAGCTAATACGCCGTTATCGGTCGCGCTGAATTGATTTTGGAGAATATAGAATGGAGGTCCTGCGTGAATGATATCTCAGCTGACGTTGCAAAAGGTTGAACCGCTGATTCCTGTAACAAGCAATATTTTAGTTATATATCCTTTATTAATTTCACAAATGGATGAAATCACACGCAGCAAAGAGGAACTATATATTGGCCAAAGTAGTATTTTTGAAATAGATCAGTGAAAGAAAATTTGCAACGCCCACACAGCACCACAAATGTGTAATTAGTAATAGATTTTACTTTCGGCAGAGAAACTTGAGAAGAAAAGATTTACCAGTTCTTTTAAATTATAAAAACTTAGTTAACTTGGTTTCATCCACAGGCTCCCGGTGGTGCACCGTACAGCTTTTCGTACGACTCTAGTGCGACTGCAGGGCCCTTCCAACAGGAAATGGGAGATTCCCTAGGTAATAAGAAAGGCATTTATGGTCTACCAGGCCGAACAGTGAATTACGTCGCCGATGCGGGCGGATTCCGCGCCAGTGTCCAGTCCAATGAGCCGGGTGTTGACAACTCCAAGAGCCCCGCAGACGTAGTCTTTACGGGAAGTCCTTCTGCCGTCATACCTCCACCTTCTCCATCTGCATCGTCCGGAAACCCGGAGGATGGGAACTCCGGGCTCGTGTTACCGCCTCCCTACCTTGGCGTCACCGGTGCAACTGCCTCCGGGCACCGGATTCAGTGGCAACCGGCTTCGGTAACCAAGACGTGAGCACGTGTGGTGTATTTTTTGTTGCTGCAGTAGTTGTTTCTGCGAAAGGCTTGTATTTGGTGGTTGAGCAGGCTTTGAAGAAGCTTAGCTTGCATCTTTTAGTTGAGATACCTGTAGAATCCGGTTTATTGTTTCTGCACCTCGGTTTCCCTGATTAGGAAAGAGCCAGAAAAAGGGAGAGAGGAAAGGCAAAGACGTTAACTAGAGTTTTCACCTTGCCACCTTGCGCAAGGTGGGTGAACAGGGAGCTTGAGAGAGGGTAGAACCAGAGGGAGACAAGAAAGACAGGGAAAACGTTCTCATTATGGGCGTTCACACAGGCCGGTAAATCGCAAAAAGCACAGTAACGCTTGCACATGCTTTTGCCCTGGTGGTGGGTTCTCTTCGAAGCTGTAACATTCCGTCTTCCGGCAGAGAGCGGTCGTAACAGTGATTGAGCGCAATAGAGAGTGATCGTGTCTGTACACGGTACTGCGGGCAGTTGCTCAGAATATGAGCGATGGTTTCCGCGTTAACGCAGTACTAACAGGCTGCGCTGTCGGTCATCCAGAAAGCCTAAGCATTTGTGAACGCCGCACCCAACCACAGCCTACCAAATAGGGTCGCGTCTCCTCTGGCAGTCTTGATGGAACCCGAGGGCTTAAGCTAGGATCAAGGGAATATAGCGAAGTCCAATTACCTGTAGTGCATACCTGAAGTGTAATTCATTCCACTCAGATATGGTGCATTGGCCTACAAATGTGTGGAGATTTATCGCAGCATATGTCCTAGATAGTGAGATTGAGAAATTGCGGTCTCCTGCTCGAGCCACGTCTTCTGTACGTTCATTGCTGATAATCGCACACTGCATTAGTAGTGAATGAAAATTGGTCTGGGGCCCTTTCTCAGTCATGTGCTTCGTGGTGGGGACCTTGTCCAACTTTGTGGAAGTCCGCACCATGACGTTTGAACGTCATGAAGGGGACTTTTTTGGGATGAGGATAGCTGCAATATAACTGTTCGGTATAGGACAGTGCAATCGTTTGACACGTGCGTGTAGTCTCTGTACTGCACATGTAAGCTAAGTTGCTTGAGAGCCGGCGATTCCAAACACCAGGTATGCTGTAGTTTATCTATGGCTAAACAAGTTACCGTAAAGTTGAAGGTCTCCCGGCATGTGTGAAGCAGGAGAATAACTCACGATGCGTGGATGCCTTTGGGGAAAATGATGCACGGGTCCTTTCTGTAGGTATAGAGAGTCTATATGTTGTCAAGGTACCCTTAGCGCTTGAACTGTAATATTGGTCTTGATAACGCGGTCTCCAGCGATCGTGATAGTTTCCGCTGTTGACGTGATTAGAGGAAGACCTAGAAAAATACCGAATGCATGGGCCTGAATACTTCGTATCGTATGTAAGCTTGTTTTACTTGCGCTGGTCGGTGATGGCAAGCTGTATCATAGAAAGCCAAGTGCACCCAATTTGATTGCAGCATGCAGCGCACGGACATTTTACAGCTTTTTCGGCAAAGAAATTGAAAAGGTGACCGATACCTGACAACTAATGTTTCGCCGTTTTTATGTTTGAGAAATGACAGCTCCATGAGAGATCTTTATCGCTTATGACGACTAAAGCTTTGTAAGGCCCAGCGTATATGGTATGGTTTTTCCACTGAATAATATACTCTACTACGCCATGAGCTTACGGCGTAAACACCACAATTGCCAATTTCCGAGATTAAATTTCGAGGCCTTCATTGTGGAGGAAAAGTACAGTCCGAGTCGCAGTTTTCTGGAGCCTCATTGCACTATACACCCCAGCACCATTATCATCCCCATATAAGGGTAATTTAAACTTGCTTGGAAGGTGATCAAGGAGGCCAATCACCTTAAAATTGAACTAAGTGGCGTTCGGTACGCCCCTCAGGCAAACGCCACAACAGGTATGATGCGAAGTTGGGCCGAACTTGGGGCTAAAAAAAAAGAAGCAGCGATGAGGGCTAGCAGTATATCTAGTGAAACATCCGACCACCTACCACCTCCCAGAATGACGAGCATCACTTCATATTTTATGCAGTCATGATCCTTGGACGTTTAGCGTGGTACTTGGAGAATCATGATGTCCATTGCATATCCCATGGTGGGCTTCAGGTGTGGCCACTTGTTGATTGATAGTGTAATCGACTTTGTAACCTCCATTCACCACGAAAAAGTATGTAAGCGTCTCTGCGCTGCTTTATTCCTCGGATTTGCAAACGACTGGTGTGATATCAGAAGGCGCTAATCAGTGAAAGCTGTCTGGCAGGCAAGACACGTTCGGGCAATCTCTGGGAGATGCGACTTATCGGCGCGTTCATTTGGTCCATAAAAGGGGCAACTGAAATAGGAAATGGCACCTGGCCTATTCACGCTCGGCTGGTGATATAGCGACGGCAAGTAGATAGCATAACACTGCACTGTGTATTATTAATCAATGGGCTGTTAATACAATGCGCCGTTTTGTGGATAATCATTTAACTAAGGCTGGCGTATCTATAGGTACTGTTATGACCAAGTATTCTGGGTAATTGGTCATGGAACATACGTTGCGTGCTATCTGAAAAAGGCCTTCTACCAAGCAAGGGGCACATGATACCGACAAATAGGGACAATTGTGGCCCTGTAGTCATTCCTGTACATGCTTTGTTATTACCGGCCTTCGGGCGCTGGTACAAGAACACTTTTTCATCTAGCTGAGAGGTACGCATACGACACGAGCTGCTAACCTGCATGAAGAAGTGTTTTCGGTTGTGCCTAGAATCTGATCGACTGCTTTATTTGGTGGTTCTCAGGCGTCGGGAGCGTACGACTTTGAGTATGGCCAGGGCATCGGGCCCTTTCAGAAGGAATCAGGTGATGCTACCGGCAACAAGAAGGGCGTTTACGGGCTCAACGACTTGGACGGCCGTATGCGCACCGTGAACTATGTCGCCGACGACGGGGGTTTTCGAGCGACCGTCGTCTCCAACGAGCCTGGTGTCGACGATGTCCAAGATCCAGCAGATGTAGACGTCACCAAAAGACCCGAGCCAGCCGGAATAGGTACAGTGACAAACGCTTATAAGGGATATCTGTAAAGGCTTGTCGTACAATTACGTTGCAGGGGAGGCAGGGTTATTGATGTGTATTTTTAAAGTTTTTTTTTCTGGTAATGCCAATAATAATAATGCTCAGTACCTGCGTTTACCTACTTAGTACACGCAGGTGTACCTACCTACACCTTAATTTCGTTCGTGTCTTTCATGCTGCTTAATCATTCCTAAAGTCAGACAAACAAGGTCCTTTTATAGAGGCCGCCATACTAAAGAATGATTTACAAAACCGACATAAACTCATCTCCTAATGCTGCAATGCGAAGTCTCTTTGTGGGCGGCTGCATTTGAGGGTTCAATTAGGACACATATAGGGGGAGTGTCTGCGGCCACCCTGAACAATTTCACTGAGTCTTGTTGGCATATTGCGCATCGGCGTTGGCGGGTGATGCCATTCAGAGGTGCAACTCTGGTGATCAAGGAGATTTCATTCCAGTGACAAGCAGATCTTGGTGACGATATGGAATTCGTTAAGTTAATACTGTATGGTTCGCTTGCTTAGGTGTAGGGTCGCTGAAGACATTTAACTAAATGCAGCATTGACGACCTTTCCGGTGACACCAGAAACTAGAACACTTAATGCCACATAATAAAGTGTAAGGGCAGGGTATCGGGTCACACTGCATAGTCACGTTGAGGTAGCCAAATACCTTCACTTTTACGCAGCTTTGGTGCATCTCGGTCCTCCCGGTTCGGCTCACTCCGGAGCTGCACTCGTCCCGCCTACTAGTATAGGTGCAGGGGCACCGGCGATCCCTGTTGCCCCGGCAGGCAGTGCATTTCCAGCGCCACCCGGATCCGTGGGGCCTGTAGACACTGGCTTTGGCCAGCAAGACGTAAGTCTCACGAAATACTTAAATGTAAACGTATAAAACAAGGCAGACCAGTGGTGTATGTTCTTGCGGAAGGGCTATTTCTTCAAAACGTTGCTTGACGTATGCTGTCGCTCAAAGAGTGTATGGGGGGGGTCAAGCAGGCGGATCTATCGTAAATTTTTTTATGGCCTTTGCTGAAACGTACTGGTGGCTTCTAGCATAATTTATTCTTTAGGGTCAAGACTTTTGCCCGCTTCGGTTGCAACGCTGTTTGAGAAGTAACTTTCGAAATTTACTTTACACAGAACGCATGGTTCTTTTTTTTTTCAGAGTAACTTTGTCTATGTTTGCAACTGGTCTGCTTTTAACTGGTCTGTCTCTAATTTCACCAAAGGTCCGGAATCCTGACATCACTAACTCGGGTTAGGCATTTGACCCGGAGTAGCTCCTCTTGCCACTACCACCACCGCCAAAGCCCGAATGGACTACACATTGTACACATGTCACTTGCAACTTTCTAGAACTCTTCGATCGTATGGAAACTCTTTCTGTCGCTGTGAGCAGCGTTCTGCTGGATAAAGAAACATATGATGACTTTATTAGGCACCTATATGTGTTGTGTTGAATTATGCATGAAACTTGGTGTTCTTCGTCACCGAGAAAGAAAATGCGTGGCCCAAGAACACTTCAACGTAAAATCTGACAAAATCACTTGCGAGGTAGTTTCGCAGTAAGCGCAGGTCGCGTCGCGCTTCCTCTTTTCATCACGCTAACTTCAACATGACCCTGAAATTTCCTGCTGCTCTTAGCGGTAGGGATTGAATAGCCAGGAACTAGCAGAGTTGTAAGTGAGTGCTACAACTGAACAATACTTTTTTTTGAAACTATACCGTTTCAGGGTTCCGGTGCGTACAACTTCGCCTACGGAAACGACCAAATCGAAGGACCATGGCAGAAGGAGTCTGGAGACGCTGTGGGCAATAAAGCGGGATCGTATGGCCTCAGAATTAACGATGGTAGATTTCGCACTGTCAATTACGTCGCAGGAGCCCAGGGATTCAGAGCCAGCGTAGACACGAACGAACCAGGAGTGGACGGTGCTCAGAGCCCGGCCGACGCCATCGTCAACAAGAGTCCGGAGTCAGCTGGAATTGTCCCAATCGGTGGGTCCTTGAGCCGCCCCAATGGCGCAGTCAGTCTAGAGGTACAAATGACGTACCCATTTCCCTCAAATTCTGAGTTAGGGCAGCGCGACGTCAGTTCTGGTGCAGGGCTCCTTCAGTTAATTTAATTTACTGCGGACATCTCTGACCTTTGAGAGAGTCTTCATTTTTTGTAATAATTCATGACGTACTTCCTTTTTCCATCTACAGTGGGTGAACAAGGGAAGCTATGAGCACCAGACTTACGCTTGCCTCTTACTCCCACTGTTCACCTCATAAAGTATCCATTTTACAGTGATCCTTTGGTCAACATTTCTTGCACTGGAACCGTGTTCTTATCACGTGCCTATCGCTTTTAACAGCGGAGATGTTTAAGCCGGCCGTAAGTCCATGAGGCATGAACAGAAAATGTGGGCCGATCCTGGCGGTGTGCAGAAAGGGTCCAAGCGCCTTGGTACATACCCCTGTGAACTAGCGAAGCTGAGCCTGCCTAAGCCTAGCTGAGCATGGTTGTGACTACTTAAGCTTAGTCAGTCATCGATAGCCAATCAATAGCTAATCGATAATTGATCAATAATCAATAACTTCTGGAAAATGCTCGGGATGACTTGGCAGGCTTAGGCTAGCCCAAATACGTGGCCAATACCTTGCGATAGCCAATCAATAGCTAATCGATAATCGACAAATATTTAATAAATACCGGGAAATGCTGGGGATAACTTGGTAGTGCTTATCCTAGCCCGAATACGTGGCCAATACCTTGAGTTAGCCAATCAATAGCTAAACGATAATAGACAAATAATCAATAAATTCTGGAAAATGCTGGGGATGTTTTGGTAGTGCTTAGCCTAGCCCAAAAGCCAGGACTAGCTAGGAGCCCATCAGCTCCGCTGTTTCTTTAGCATTAACTTCCGACAGCACTTAATCTTTTGGTAGTTATTTTTCTCCAAACTGCGCCACCAGCAAAGTTGTTTTCCTTTAAAATATATAGCAGCACTACGCGAGGGCTTATCGGCTAACTTTCCACACATCAACTTCTTCCCTCTATGCTTAGAAAGTAGATGATGGAAGCAGAAGGAAGGAAGGAAGGAAGGAAAGACAGGGAGGTTAGCCAGTTCTCAGACCGGCTGGCTACCCTGAGCTGGGGAAAATGGAGCAAGGGGAATGAGCGGTAATGGAAAAGAGATGTAAGAAATGTGTAAAGAAGAACAAAAAAGTGGAGAATACGGCACTGCTTAAAGTCCGTCTCTGAGACCAGTTCTCCGCAAGAAGCGAAACAACGCTTTAAATGCCCTGTGTGCTAAAGACGGCCTCGGCCAGTGCCTCAGGACTCTTTCCTCTGACAAAGGGCGTTTATCAAGTTCATCTAACACTCTTTAAAGTTCTTCCCTGGGCGCACTGAAGCGGGGACACTCACAGAGAAGGTGGGTGATAGTTTCCTCGTAGCTACAGGAGATGTATTCTGAAACGTTCCACTTCGACGAAATTTCTTTTTCGCTTTCAGGCGCGCGATGATTGGCTGTTTTAGCAAAATTGGATGAGCTGATTCGATGGTTGAGCCCAACGTCATTCAATTTTGCTCAACCAAGCCAATCAGCGCGCGCAAGCGAAAAAAGAAATTTCGCCGAAGTGGAACGTTTCAGAATACGGCCCCTGTTGTCGCATGTTGGGCTGTTGGCCATTTCGATCCGAAATGAGTAGGCATTTGTGAAGGCCACGCCAAGCCACAAGCGGCACACAAGCGTCTCTTAAGCTCTAGATATTCCTGACGGAAGAGAGAGAGAAAAAAGGTAAAGGAAAGACAGGGATGTTAACCAGACATTATCTCCGGTTGGCTACCCTGTACCGGGGGAGGGGTAAAGGGATTTGACAGGAGAGAGAGAGAAAAAATAAGTACAAAAAAGGGGAGAAAAGGAAAGAAAAAAATCACACACACACACGTCCTGACGGAAGACGGAGCTGTAGATTCAGATCCAAGTTGTGGAGACGAGCGTTGGTAAATTCCGTCGAGTTCCACTGTGCAAGCGTAAGTTCACGTGCGAGCGAACGAACCCTTGTAGCTGCGTCTGTTTTGGATGGGGGTATAGCAGCACAGTGGAGACCGTCATGAGCATATCGAGCGGCCTAATCTGCGCGGTCATTTCCGTAGATACCGCAATGGCCCGGTATCCACTGATACGCTATGTCGTGTTTTTTCTCTATCGCCTGATGATGCAAAAGTCTTATGTCAGCGACTAATTGTTCATTCGGTCCATCACGAAATGGCGACATAATGCACTGGAGAGCTGCCTTGGAGTCGGAGAAGATTGACCATGCCTGAGACGGTTCTTCAATTAAGAACTCTAGAGTTGCACGGAGGGTGGCGAGTTCTGCAGCCGTCGATGATGTAAAATGCGATGTCTTGAATTTCATGGTGACGGACTTCGCGGGAACAACCACTGCTCCTGCTGAACTTGCCGAAGAAACTGAACCATCCGTGTAAATGTGAAGACGTATGCTGTGTTTCTCATGGAGGAACAGTAGTGTGGCTTGTTGTAGGGAGAAATATGACGACTGCGTTTTCTTTTGGATTCCAGGAATGGTTAGGGGCTTCGAGGGGATGTAGGCACCACAATGGTAATGGTAGTCTTGCTACAGGCGTGAAGTTAGATGGGAGCACTGCACGATGCGAAGCAATAATATCGCTGAACGCAGAATGTGGCCTAGAAGTAGGAAGTGAGGCAAGGTGATGTGATAGAATCCGGGCGAAATACCTGACGTGCATTCTTAAGGCATCGACGGCAAACAGAAGGAACCCGCCCGCAACGTATAAAGCTTGATGCTGCTGAATTCAGGAGAGCTCTGAATGCAGTCGCCTGCTTTTTGGCTTGGCAGCGACGCGTACGGTTGCACGACATTTCGTAAAATTTGCTCCGAAGATTTCTCGAGATTATTCGGGGCAGCTAACTTCTGTAATTCTGAAACTGTTAAAATGTACCACATTACTGTTATAAATGTGAAATCTGAATGTGCCATAATTCCGGCACAAAGGCACGTCGGCGTAAGTCGGATACTTAATTGAAATAAGTAAGCAAGCGAAAAAACGAGATCATGATGCTTGAACGGTAATGTAAGATCACACATTCAGAACACTAAGGCGGTAACCGCTTCCATTACATCTGTGTTGAAAAACAGAAGGACTTACTGCGGTCGCGTTTATTTCATCCGTACGTGTAGTTAACCAATGAAGTCATGATTTTCATTCCCTCATTTCCATAGTAGCACTTGTGCAGTACAGAAAGAAAGCTTGCTTTGCTCTACTGTGTTTCGTCCTGAGTTAAAATTATCTGTCTAGTCACTTAGGTAAAAGTGATCCCCGTATTCAATCCGCTAGGTCAACATGGTAGTCACGGACCATCAGTTAGATTTTTGTACAGAAAGCAATTCGGTACGTAGAGGCACACAAAGGAAAAAAGATAGGTTACTAAGAGGCAAATATGTCTCGCTCATGTAGACAAAAGGACAAGTAAGCGTAATTTGTTGAGTTAATGGACTTCTTGTCTTTGCTCACTGCCTCAGTAAGTTCTCCAACTGACATCGTCGCGTCCCACACGGTTAGACCAAAAATTGCGCGGCGCATTTCAGCTTCTACAAAACCAAAATCCGCTTTGTCTCCTCTTGTGGCTCTTCCGCCGTTCTAGGTGCTGGTGGCCTTCCTGGAGTTCAAGGACAGGTCGTCATTCCTGCTGCTCCTGTGGGTCCTGCAATGATAGGACCACCAGGAGTGTCATTGGTTCCTTGGTCGGCCGGTTTTCCCGGTGTTCAGGGACAGGTACCTGTTGGCTCAGTGGGTCCTGCCATGTCCGGACTGCCAGCGGTCTCCTGGGTTCCTGGGACTGCCGGATTTCCTGCGATTCACGGTTCTCCAACTGGTCCAGGGGCACCGGGTCTGAACGGTCCAGTGCCCACTGGTAACGTAGTCTTCACCTCTCCATCGCTCGGTGTAAGTCACAATCACATGTACCTATGTAGTAAATTAGTGGAATAGTTTTTCAGCGAAACAGTGCTGTAGCAGCCATATCACATAAACAACAACAGAAGCAGCAGCCATCGCTGAGAGATCTGGGAACTTTAGAAAAAGGACCGCTCCCACACGATTTCTATTAATCAGTGACCGGTGCTTTGTCGAAACACGAAATGCAGAAACTTTATTCTTTCTCCGAATCGCTCTCGAAATTGTGGTCATATTTCAATTCAAAACACAAGCGTTTTACTTGTGTTCTGATGCAGCTGACCTCATCTGCTGCTGCAGCAGTAGATGCATCAGAGTCTGCTGCTCAAAATGACAGGAACCGCTACGCGGGCAAAAAAAAAAAAAAAAATACATCGCTAGAGCAGCGCATCTTGCTGAAAACCGTGCTTCCTTAATCTAAATCGGGAGCAGTCCCGAGTAATACAAAATATAATTCTTTCAGTCGTGTTTGGAAACTGATCCAAGAAATATATTGGGACAGCAGCTCGCCGCTAAGGGTACAACTGACGATCAGAGGTGATTTGCTGAGCACTCTTCAATCATGGTTTGAAGCGGAGCAATGACAATTACGAATTATAATTTTATTGATACCGTGGAATATTGATTCGCGAAAAAAATAATTTAAACAATTGTTCAATTTCTACACGCCTCATAAGCAATCTAGAATTGATTTTAAACATTGACACTTGTGAACCAGTGTCTTCAGCGCTGATTACTTAACACTCAATCAATATGATACATAACTGTCTTTTTTTACATATACAACGAATGACGCGCATTACGAGGAAGGTAATTACCCTATATTTGTTTTTATATTTCTCCACATAGCCTGCCGGTGGCTACAGTTTCGGCTACAGTGGTGGACCTGGAGGCGCCTTTCACAGTGAAGCAGGTGACGCTTCAGGGTTAAAGAAAGGTGTTTACGGCTTCAGTGGAGAGGGCGGCGCTGTTCGCACAGTGAACTATGTCGCCGACAACACCGGCTTCAGAGCCAGCGTCCAGAGCAATGAGCCGGGCGTCGACACATCCCAGAATCCTGCCGACGTTTCCCTCAGGCCACACGGAGGCGTGGTGGCAATTCCATCAGCTTCATGAGTCCCTAACGCACCACATGCTACACATCACGTGATCCCTGGAGGACACACTCACGCGGGTACTCCGCACGCACCTTCAGGAGTCGCAGGTGGTCCAGCGGCACTTTGGAGTCCAGGAAACGTTTGGCCTGAACTGAGCCAGAATCACGGACCCGGTGGTTTTTCTTACAAAACCAAAGTCCTCGGTCCACATCAGAGCCTCACCGACGTTCATCATTATTTACAGCAAAAATAAAAAAAATGTACATGTTAACCAGCACGTTTCACTTTCTTGATGTTGTGCTTGATGCTGATATGAATTTTATCTAGTATAGTGTGGTGTCAACAAGCTGGCTCAGACAAGGACTTCAGCATTTGTATTGATGCTTTGCAGAGCTATAATATTAAGCTAGAAAGGCCCGCGAAAGTCAACTGGGAAGAGTAAACAAGCCTTACAAGAGGGGAGGAGGAGGGTCAATTCAAGCGCTTCGCGTTCAGATCTTGCGGCTTCGAGTCCTTGGGTCGTGACAGCTCTCCATTGTCGGATGGTAGTACAATTCGTCAGCTGCGAGATCTGAATCAAATTTTTTCTATGAACTTGAGCTTCAGTGATTAGTCTGTAGCGTAAGCACCAAACGTTGCAGGTTAATACAGAAGTGTGTCGAAGGCACCTGTGGAGTGCGTGTTTTGACAAAAGTATCTTGTCATCAGCATATCTGGGTCATTGTAAATCTAGGTCGCTGATAGCTGTTGTACAAGTGTGATCTTGATAATTTCGGTGTTGTAAGATACCGAAATTGTGTTGTAAATCCATGTGACTGCTTCTTGTGAATCAGACCCAGTACTGTGTATACAATAATGATAACCTCCGGTGTGAGTACTGCATGCTACGTTCTTATACCATATCTGTAGATATAGCAAAAGCGCACATTCGTAATGCTATATCTGAATTGGTTTTTCAATTCCATGTGAGGGGGAGCAAGCGCCATATTAGATCAAGCAAATTATCTTCCTTTGCAACTTTTCCACTTCGATGGAGTTGCTTTGCCATATTTCTACACCGTTTTTCTATGTGTCAGTGCGCACTTACTGCTCGTTGCAAAGGACAGACATGCTCACTTGATTCCTCGCTTTATAGGACACTCAAATGCTTTTTGAAAGGTGCGCTTAGCATGTAGTGTACTATAATCAGGTGAAACTTGTCTGCAAATGTCCAATAAGTATCCACACTACCTCATGCATTCGCGTAAGGACATCTACTCGTATTTGTGCGTTCTGTGTGTTTATTTTATATACTGAAATCGTGCTATGTGTTTCGAGTTTTGGCTATTGGTCTGCTGCCCTGCCTGTCATTTTCGGACTACGAGAAAAGAATAGAGAAGTAATAAATGAATTATCCAACATGAGTGACTCCTCTGATGAATACTCGCGCCGATGGGCAGAATTTAATAACTGTCGCTCTTGAACGACTGCTAACTTTTGCTGCGCGTTAACTAAGCAGGACGGCATCGGCCGCGCGCGCAGAAGCGACGAAGGAAGAAGTTCACTCGTTGGGATCTGTTTCAAGACTAGTTTATTGTGCAGTGGTAAATGACTAGATTGGGGAAAGGAAAGTGGAAAGAGAGAACTAAAGTAACACAGTAAAAAGGCAAAATCAAAAGAGGTGGCTGACAGATGGAGTAGCACACGAGGAATAAAGATTATAAACAGGGATAAGGTGCCTCAGAAAGGCTGGCCAACGTTTCGATAGGAGGACCTATCTTCGTCAAAGGCGGCCTCGTCATCCTCGGCGGGTTGATTTTGAAGGGTTAGTGGAGTGACGTCACGTCCATGTCGGCTGTGGCTGGCTGTAAAGGGAGAGACTGAAAAGAAAATGACCGCTGGCGCTTGACTGTCTAGGCGCGGTTTCTAAGACGAGGGGACAAGAGCGGAAGAGCGAGAAAGTGGCAAAAAAAAAAAAAAAGACAAGCGTGGGTTGGGGGAGCGAGAGGTGAGGGAGCGTTCAGAGATGTCGTGGGCGGCGTGCGTTTCTGAGGCCTTTCTGAGGCACCTTATCCGTGTTTATAATCTTTATTCCACAGTAAAAAGGCGTGCGTCATGCATCTACAGTGCTATGGAAAGGGTGGAGTGGCCACTGTCGGGTCGGTGACACGGCACACGGTGGTATTCAGAGTTCATTTGCTCAGATGGTTTTGTTAGGCACTCTTGTTCCGTGCAGTCTTGTTTATTCGCCGTAACGGGACAATCGCTGGGCGAGTTACGAAGTCGACACGCGCACCTGAACGCTGTCTGCTTATCTTTCGTTCGTATCCAGAGAGAGAGAGAGGAAAGGCAGGGAGGTTAACCAGAGGCGAGTTTCTGGTTCGCTACCCAGCAAGACGCAGTTTTGGGTATCGGTTGACACACACACACACACACACACACACACACACACACACACACACACACACACACACACACACACACACACACACACACACACACACACACACACACACACACACACACACACACACACACACACACACACACACACACACACACACACACACACACACGCACGCACGCACGCACGCACGCACGCACGCACACACACACACACACACACACACACACACACACACGCACGCACGCACGCACACAGAGATGTATGTTGAATATTGGTGGACATGCAACTACGCAAGCCAGAAAAAACACGCAACTACGCAAGAAAAAAACGCAAGCCAAGCGTCACTTTCTCACACTGAGGACCCCATTTGCTCAAGTGAAGACTCTGTATACAGTAATGTCTGAGCATATCTTGAATGAAAAGCTTTAGGGCATGAGGTCAGATAAAAACACTCTTGTTTTTATGAAGCTGCGAAAAACGCCTTGTCATGCGTGGTGTTCGACAGAAGGAGGTGCCCATGCTTATTAAGCAGGTTTGTCTCGCAGATGCACATTTGACTTTAGGGCATATCACACTTTCTTCTTCAGTGCAAGGCGGCAGCCGTCAGCGATTTGCCTGTTGCTCCGTGGTTAGTGCGTATGGTTCATGCACCAGTGTTGGTCGGGCAGACCACTCCGACAACGTTGATGCCGAAAAAACACAAAAACGTCAATAATACTTCTTCCCATTAAAAATAGTAGACAATGCCAATTTTCTCCAAATGTACAGAGACAGAAACCGGAGGTGAGCTAGCTTTCTAGGTAGCTAAACTTCAATTAGTTATTTTGTGCACCGCCACGTTTCTGCAATCAATCAATCAATCAATCAATCAGTAAAATGTATTGGTAAATCGCAAGGAATAAATACGAACTTTGGGGTAACGATAGCCTACATTGTCTAGTGGCTGGTTCATGAAGAAGATAGCCAACAGGTCAGTAGTACAAAAAAAATAATCAAACAATAATATGGAATACGGATCACTGTTCTTACTTGCAACGACTGGGCAAACGGAGTTCACATGGATGATACTGGCTGGGTCACCCGGTCAAGCCATTCGAATTGTGTTTACTCACCCCTTGTTGACGCAGTCACATTTCAACCAGCATTTATTCAGTCCATTCAGCACGTGACTGGAATAATATTCAGTACCCATCCCCGCTCCATCTGATTTCAGCCGTTTCGAATCACTTGTTACTCCTTTTTTATCATCAACTAATTGACATTTTCACACGTTATTTATATGCTCACCCCTCATGTAATGTTTGATGTTTTAATTCTGAGGTATAATAAATAAATAAATAAATAAATAAATAAATAAATAAATAAATAAATAAATAAATAAATAAATAAATAAATAAATAAATAAATAAACAATACAGTTCTGCTGTCAGCGCTCCTATTTTTGTCGTTCTTGTGGTGAAATGGGGAAAGTGCCACGAGGCAGATTCTTCTTTACGCAACCTACATGGCAGGTAATCTGAAAGTGAGGTTTGAAGTAACATAACTGCAGGAATGTTTATTCGAACACTGATCAAGTGCTTTCCTGATAGTGGTGCTCAGCTTCACTTCACTGCTCACCTTACCAGGGGCTCGCGAAACGTGAGAAAATCTTAGAAAGCGTTCGGCAAACGTCCTCCGATTTCAAATAAATTTAAAGCGAAATATTTCAAATCTCATATACTATTATACATGCGCACGCATAGGTATCACACGTGCGGCAGCACTCGTTTATCGACCGCATGAAAGTCGACTGGCCGCCTGCGATAAAAGCCAGTATTTAGTGCCAACGGCCCGTTGCCCATCGCATACAAATGGCGACCGCAACTGGAGGGAAAAGAGAAACTGTGCATGAAACTTTCCCACCGGCCTGGCTGAAGCGGGACTGCTGCCTCTATAGGAAGGCTGCGTTCCAGTTGCGATTTCTTTAGGTGTCGCGGTCGATGCGATAAGCATCCGCTACATTTGCATGGTCACCGAGACGGCAACACTTGCATCCCGTGCAAGTATTCCGAATCGCACAAGCAGCTGCATGATCTCGCCACCGTAGCATTAATTTTTGGGCAAAGTTCGTGTGCACATATGTTTATGATCGCTGCTGTGGGAATGTATGTACTATCTACAGTGGTTCAAATGCGAACAGCGGGGTGCGTGGTTTTTTTGCGAATCCCAGCGAAACGCAAAAGGAACGAAGATGTGCGACCAACTCGGAGGGGTCACGGACACCGCTTATGGCATATCACAGTTGGTCGTGTACATCTCCGCGGCATTTGCTTTTCGCTGGGATTCGCAAAAAACCACGCATTCCGCCGTACAATGTTGAAGGACTGCAGATAGTATACATTATATTAGTTTGTATTAAAGTTAACTTATCGGGTCTTACTCGCCAGAACCACGATCTGATATGAGGCACACTGTAATGAAGGGGCCGGAATAATTTTGACCGCCCTTGGTTCTATAAAGGAGCCCTGAATCACCACTCGGGCTTGGTGAAATAACATAGTCCGCGAGTAGCATACGCTGCTGTGAACACCTCAGCCAAGTTTTGCTGTCGTACGAAGTGCATGGAGCTCGCAAGCGGAGCGCGAAGTGACCTTTTCCTCAAAAGCTCTCTTTTCAACAGAAGCCATGATCCTCACTCTTTTCTGCGTACTTTATTTCGTAATAAAGCACAGTCCCATACGCGGCTGCTATTGGTCGCTGCGGTCGCTTACACCGAGACCGCCCCGGAGAGCCGCCACGAGTCCACTGGTTAAGCGTATTGCGACTCGCTGAGGACAACTGCGTTTGGCTTACGTTTAGCGCGCCGTAGGCATTAAAATCGGAAGTTGTGGCGCTTACGTTAACATCCAAAACGAAATTTTAACTGCGCGCCACGGGGACATTTTGAAGGCGGAGCGTCGTGGTCCCGCACCACTCCGCCGTAGCCT